>NW_009614231.1:1475-2232 GCF_000690535.1 Cariama cristata | reverse complement strand
TGGGAAGGGGGGGAACGGGGCTGCCCCTCCTGCCTGTAACGCAGGCAGGGCACCATCCCCTCCCCAGGTGACCCCACTCCGCTCAGCAGGGCTGATGCTGGCGAGGGATAGGGGGTGTCTCGAGGCATCCTGTTGGGGGGTCCCATCTACAGCCTTTTAATGATGTTTTCCAAGAGAGAGGGCTGCCAGGACATTGGGAAATAGGGGCGTGCCCAAGAGACATCCCAGTGCCTCCCTGTCCTGCTCATGAACACCCTCAGTCCCTGTGGGATGTGCTGGCGGCGTTGTCCCCAGAGCCATGGGCCCGAGGTCCCCACAGCACCTCCCACCCCATATGACTTTTCACCCAGAGAGGGCTGGCAGGAGTACAATAATATTTGTATACCTAAAAGTAGAACGATTGATCCCGCTGCTGTTTTGCAACGTGTTGACGACCAGGCGGTGCAGAATTATATAAGTGTACGTGGAGCTGGCAAGTTTGTGTTTCAATCATATGAGTGCCGTTGTGCAACACTTCCCCTCCACGGCCCCGGAGGAAAGCGAGTGTGTGGGGGCTGCCGGTGCTTCAGCAGAGGCTGCCTTGCACGCACCGAGCCCTTCAAGTGCTTATGGTGATCCTGGTCCCCACGGCTCTGAGGGCAAGGGATGCAAGCGTTATTGTCTGAGGTCTCAAGTTCGGCTTTAAAAGTCACCCGCAAATGACGCAGGGGGATCCTTGCTCATTGCTCCTCCCTGTCCAAGATAAATCACCAAGTGC
>NW_009614231.1:1093-1452 GCF_000690535.1 Cariama cristata | reverse complement strand
TCTGTCCTGGGCTCCCAGTGCCCTCAGAGGCTCTTTGCCCCCGGTGCATCGTACCTGGGTGCAGGAGGTTTGGAGGAGCCCTTGCAGAGGAAATCCGGGCCCCTTCCCGACAGCCGGCTGGCAGAGCCGGCACGCTGTGCTGAGCAGAGGGAGAGGCCGGGGTGTCATCGGCGTGTATGTGGGAGGTAGGTGCCTGCAACCCCCTCGGCTGCCTTTGCCTGCCGGCACAGCCTGTGCTGCCAACTTCATGGAAATGAAGTGCCGTTATCCCAGAGCAAACAGGAGATGGGCTCACACCGGGGAGTGGCCGGGGTTCACCTGGAGCGGGGACACGGCTGCGAGCAGACCTCGAGGCGGGG
>NW_009614231.1:586-1066 GCF_000690535.1 Cariama cristata | reverse complement strand
CCGGGGCAGGCTGCGGTGCCACGGGCAAGGGACGGGAAGGCCAGGAAGGATCCCAGCCCTGGCGGATCCTGCTAATACCAGGAGTAATAACCCCAGGAGCAGGAAGGTTTGCCCTCCTGCAGTGCTGCTCCTCAGCTGCCCACCCCTTCCCCACTGTCACACCATGCCCCACCAGGCATCCAGAAAGGACCATGACCAGACATGAAGCCCAGACCCTGAAAGGCTCCTGAAGGATTCAGCCCCAGTTGCATCTCACAGTTCCCATTCAAAGTGCCACATCGCCTTTCCAGCCCAAATGTGCCTAGCTTCAGCTCACCATGGCGATTCCCGGTGCGCCGCTCGCAGCAGGGGAGCCTAGGCAACTGCTTACTTCGGGTCCATCATCCATCCTCACCACCGTAACCAGGCTCAGCCAGAATTACCTCACCAGAATTACCTCACCGGCAGTGCTGGGAAGACCAGGAACCGGGGGGCGGGGGG
>NW_009614231.1:0-565 GCF_000690535.1 Cariama cristata | reverse complement strand
GGGCTGCCAGCCACAAGCCTGGCTTTTATTGTCTAACTGCCAGCTGGATTTGATTGTTGATGGTTTCTGGATGAATTAAAGTCGCCCATCGCTGGGAGCAGGGGTCTGTGAACTGCTTCATCTCTGCATCCCTCCATCCCCACATCCCGGCAGGATGGCAGGGGTGGGCAGGATGGGTGAGGGGTGTCTCTGCGGTGGGGTCGGCTGCAGGGGCATGTGTACCAGCTCCGCTGGGGTGCTGTTGCATGTGTACCAGCTCCGCTGGGATGCTGTAATCAGACTTCCACCCCCCCACCTCGCTGGTGTCAGCCCCGTGCTGGGCTCTCAGTGCTGGCTTTGCCAGGTGGAAAATTCCTCTTGTCCCTAGGGCAGCATTGAAAAAGTCCTGGCTGGGGAAGAGGGAGGGGGGTGATGCACTGCAGGGCTGCCACCCACCTCCCCAGGGCATCAGGAGGGGCGCGGACCCCCAGCAAAGGTGGCAGGGGCCTGAGAGAAGCTGCTGATGTCTGGAGGGGCTCACAGGGGGCTTGGGCTGCTTGGGTTGTGTCACCGTTTAAGGCTGGGC
>NW_009614230.1:34018-41886 GCF_000690535.1 Cariama cristata | reverse complement strand
AGCAGGGGTGGAGTGCTGCCTGCTCCTCAGCCCCGGCCTCTCTGGCCCAGTCGCCCGAGCTGCCCTATGTGCTGCGTAAGACGCTTTGCACAAATTTGTGTGGCTTTTTTTTTTTTTTTTCTTTAAATCAAACCATAACAAGGTGTATGTAGTCAGCAAATACTCTTCTTTCACCCTGGCTTTGTCTGCTTCCCCAAAACCACCATAATACTGCTCTTCTGTCCAGTGCCAGCAGTTTGTCAGCTGGATCCTGGTAAAAGTACAAACCTGCTATAGGAGGGCACAGAGGATGTAGGGAGGCTGTGTGGGCTTGTGCTAAGGTGGAATTTGAGGAAAAATGAGCCCTGGACTGGATATCGGCAAACATTTCTAGTGATTCCTCCTTGTAGCTGTCATCAGTGATGATGGAAACCCCTAGCTCTGTACAGGGCTGCAGGTCTATGCAGGAGTTGTTTGGATGATGTGATTGCTTGTTCTTTGGAAATAGGGATAGATAGAATAGCACATGAGAAGAGCATGAAGTGGCACCTTTTATGTGTCAGTGGCGTTCCTCCTCCTCAGCAATGTACCAAGGTGCATTTGTTGCATGTGTGGCTCAGTACAGGTCTGTGGGTCACAGGAGGAGCTTATGTCGGGATGAGATTAAGTGCCTGAGAGTGTGGGAGAGAGAAGGGTGCTGGGAACTTTTATCCTAGCTGCTTTGAAGTATGGACGAAGTCCTTGAGAGATAGATGAGTGCCTCAGCCAGAAGGCTGGCTAGACTTGAAGTTGGAAAATGGGGAGAAAAAATGAGATCATTACTGACCCATTTCCTAAAAGACCTAGTAGTATTGCGATGACTTTTTATATCAGTGCTAATGAAAAATTGAAGTGCTTATCAAAATTGACACTGCTTATCAATACGTGGCAGTCTGTATTCTTCCTTCAGAATCCCAAACTGAGGGGATGCAATGAAAACACTGAGATGTAAATGCAATAAAGTAGAGAAGATTTACTGTGGTACAGTCAAAGCAATCATCCTGAAAATATGGAAGAAACCCAAAATATCTAGATTACTTAAGTAGTAAATGAAGATTATCCTGGCTACAGATATGCTGTTGGATTACTGTGAATATTGAAGGCAAGCCCACCTATTTAATGAATTTACAAAAGACCTGATTATGTTTTTTGTGGGGAGGAATAAAAAGGCGCTATGCTTTTCTGCATAGCTTGTCTTAAAGTCCTCATTCTTAATCAGTTTTCTAAAATTGCCATGGAAATTTGTAGCCAACCCTTCCCCTGAAGTAACATGAGACAGAGATATTATTTTTGTTTGTTTTTCTTTTGTAAGCAAACTTTTTGAATGGTTAATTTGGTAGTACTTTCAAATTTTTATATTCTGCCTTGCTGGTAGGTCATTGCCTAGTAACCTTTTTGCAGAGGAGATTGTTTAGGAGTCAGAGATGGGTAACATTAGAAATTATTTTAGTTCTTGGCCCCAACTGCTCTGGAGGGTGATTACTAGAAGAACTGCTGCTAATAATGGAAATTCCTCTTAACAAAATGGCATCTGGATTGGCCTTTCTGCAAGGCACTGTCCTTTCCATCAGAATTGAGGATGTGGCGTGAGCTGCATCCTTGCCTCTGGATCTTGAATAGAAATGCAGATGTTTGCATTTGTTTCACAAAAAAGAGGACTATGTGAGTTATCTTGTTGTTTTTGAAGCTGGAAGGAGACATTGGGTTTGGGAGGTACGTGGGAGGAATGTACCGCTGCTTCCTAGTAAGCTTCTAAACTCATGATAAAGAATTACTCTGAACTTCTAAGATATTTTTTTTTTAATTTAATATCCCAGCTTTTCTGTTTAAAAACCACATGGGATCTTGAGGAATAACAAGGATTTCTGTGTTCTGTAAATTGAGTCAAAACTATGTCTTTCTTTTTCTTTTTTTCCCCTCTCTCTAGTGGAACGCAGTAGCTCTGTGGGCATGGGACATTGTGGTTGATAACTGTGCCATTTGCAGGAACCATATTATGGATCTGTGTAAGTAAATGCTGGGGAAGACAGTTGACAGTTTTGACTTGTACGTGATGCACTGCTGATTTTTCCTCTGTTGAGGGTATAATTCTGCAAATGCAGCTTTCAGTTAGGAACTAAGTCTTCACGCTGCAAATACTAAGCTCTATTTTATGTAATGCTAAAGGCCTATAATCTATTTTTGTGACCTCTGTCACCATGCTGCTTTTCCCTCACCCTTTTGTTGTAAAGAGTAGAATCGCTTGGTACCACATCTACAGACGAGATGATGTTGCCGAGTGTATTTTGGATGCAACAACAAAGAGGAAAAGGAGTAATAATAAAGAGCCAGGAGGAACTGAAATTATTCAGGGACGACAGGTATTGCTCATAAAGAGAGGTATTAGATTTTAGAGCTGGGGATGTTGCTATGGGTATCAACTTTTTGATGACACTCATTAGGATGAAATCTTGTAACACTTTCTGTGTCTGGCTAGGAAAGGCTTGGACCAGTGATTTCATTTGGTCTAAAACTACCTTGCATAAATAAGTTAATTAATGTTATAATATGGGGAATTTTGTAGCCACCTAGAGAATTGTTTGTTTGTTTACAAAGGAGAGTAATCAAATGCCTAAATCAAAACCAATGTACTGCTAGTATTGGTTTGATTTTTTGCTCTATAATCTTGATGGTTCAATTAACAACTGTGCTTGCTCTGTAGGAAAATAAAGTGATAATGGAATTAAGTATACAAATTTCTATCATGAAACAGGCATGCATGCATGAAGTCACTGGTTTTGGTCCATTAAAGGATCAGTAATGACTACAAAACCTTTTTTTTTTTCTTCCCTTAAAACTGACAAGATACTATTCGCACTGTAACTGTCCATCTTGTTTCAGTTATGAGGGACAGAAGGCCTTTTAACATACCCCAGATAGAAATTTGCCATATTTGGCTCTATTACTAAAATGTGAGGATTGTGGCACCCACCCAGACAAGAGCTGGTACAGCTGCAGTGCCTGGGAATGGCCTGTCATGATCCCGTTGTAATAGTTTTGTTGCACTTTGTTTTTCTTGTTTATTTGTTTTTATGCTGTCACCCTTGGAACTGCTAGGAATGGTAACTTGCTGTCAGTAAGCCTGTATGAAAAGAAAATGTTTCAGAAAAATGTGACCTCAAGTTTATAGTAACAACTAGTGAGAGATGCATCTGATTTTACGTCATGTTTAAATAATAATTACAAAACTACTTTCAGAAGTTGTTGTTTTTTTTTTTTAGTAAAGAGAAGACACATTCTAACACACAGGGCTGGAAATGGGTTAAGCGAGTTCATTGCTTTGCTTTGGAACAGATATGTTTGTATTTTGAGGCTACTGCCTATCCATGCCTCAGTTTATTCATGGTTATTAGAAAGGGAATGATAACGCTAAAGAAAAGCAAGTGAGAGTAGGGGTTATGAAATATGCTGAGGCCCTTTGATGCAAAGATTTCCTTTTTAAGTACTTCTAAACTGGACCATCTTGAAAAGTAGTTTCAAAAGGAGGAGGACGCTGGACTACTACTGCTTAGTCTCTCAGATTTATGATATATTAGAGAGGAAAGATGTCATTGACAAGCAAATGGATTTTTAAAGATTTGTTAGAACATAAGTTACATTTATAGAATTTACAAATGTATAGAATATATAAAATCCTGTAATTCAAGATAATTATTCACGGTAAGTGGGATATGTTGTAAGATAGTGGCTGCTGGTGTGTTTCATTCTATGAATCTGCCTCAAAATTAATAGTGCCTCCCGTGAGAGACCAAATACAGTCTCATATATTTGCTATTTTTTATAAATAGTAAATAGGACATATGAGGA
The DNA here is from genome assembly GCF_000690535.1 of Cariama cristata. Classification (NCBI taxonomy): domain Eukaryota; kingdom Metazoa; phylum Chordata; class Aves; order Cariamiformes; family Cariamidae; genus Cariama; species Cariama cristata. Next base: position 38,022 of record NW_009614230.1, on the reverse strand, counting down.
TGGAAGGAGAGTGTGGAGGAGCAGGAAGGAGAGTGGACAGATGTTATTTTTCAGTAGTGAATTTCGTGTGTCAGTTCTTAAAAAAAAAAAAAAAGAAAAAAAATTCCTACCAAAATGGGGGTGGGGTTGAAAATGTATGGGTAGATTAGGAAAAACAGTGAAGGAAAAGGGCATAGGTAACTTTATTTTTCTTTTTTGAGTTGCTCAAGCATAAGATGTTATTAGTTTGGGTATTAACAATGTTATGAGAAGCCTGGACTGAAAATGACAGAGCAAAATTGACAGTATACAGAGTAGAAGGGGTACCTAAATTGGTGTTCTGAGATCAGCGTTGGCTCTGGATTTACTTACTTCCTTCTTACAGATCATTAATGTTGTTAAACAAGACTTCAATTAGATTTTCAGACATAAGATGTGAAGTGATGGGAAGTTGAGGCAAAATTAATAGAATGTGCAGGGAAGAACAACACAAGATTCAATTTGATAAAATGCAGGAGACAAATGTCTCCCTCTCCTAGCGATGAAGAGAAACCTTGAAAGGGAAAACATTAAAAGAGCGATGAGTAACACCAGCCATGCTAATGGAAGATTGTTAATGTTACAAAGTCAGGCATCAATGTTAAGGTGTCGCGCAGTTCTCATGCGTGGACATGATGACTCGGTAATAATATGGTCAAAGGATTCCCCCACCCTCACTTGGGTTTGTATTCGGTGTACAGAGGAATGAATAGATTTTCGGTGTTTTGGTTTCATTCTTCTCTGGAAAGACCTAGGTCGTATTTAGATTTTACTTGAGCAGTGTTCTTGATTTCTTCAAAGGCGTGCTCTCTGGTGCTGTCATTGCGACATGGTAAGTCGGGGAGTGTTAACTAAACACTGTGTTTGGTATAGTGGATTACCTTCTCGTCTAAAACATGGAATATCATATTGTAGTAAGGTAGCTGGTATGGTTTTGAACTGTGTAAAATGTGCCATCAAAATACTGTCCCCTTGCTTTGATAGTAAGATGCAAAGTACCACGTTTGATATTCCAGCTTCACAAAGAGATATATTGCGTAGAATCCAAAGAAGAATCTCAGGATGCTCAGCAGGTTGAGTGGTTTTGGATTTATGAGAAAAATAAAAGAACAGAACTAAATATGTATAGTTTGCTAAGTTGTAAGTAGGAGTGGAAGATGATAGCTGTGTACATATATTTGGAGAGTGTGATAGTGACAGGAAATACTGATGTCATACAAGGGGGTTATAAGCAGAAGGAATCGTATGATGATATGATGGGGGGAACTTAGAGTAAGTGTTTACTAAAATCTGCAGAGGATTCCTAAGAAACTGGAGAGAATTGCAAGGGGAAAATGCTGAAGTTCCTCTGAAGTTTGAAAAACTAAATTGAAGAGCCCATTCTGCATTTAGGGGGAATATTTCAGTTGGAAGGGACCTACAACAATCATCTAGTCCAACTGCCTGACCACTGCAGGGCTGACCAAAAGCTAAACCGTATTATTAAGGGCGTTGTCCAAGGGCCTCTTCAACACTGACAGGGATGGGGCATCGACTACCTCTCTAGGAAGCCTGTGCCAGGGTTTGACCACCCTCTTGGTAAAGAAATGCTTCCTCATGTCCAGTTTAAAACTCTCCTGGTGCAGCTTTGAACCATTCCCACGCATCCTGGCACTGGGTCCCAGGGAGAAGAGCTCAGCACCTCCCTCTGCACGCCCCCTCCTCAGGAAGCTGCAGAGAGCAATGAGGTCGCCCCTCAGCCTCTTTCTCTCTGAGTGAGACAAGCCCAAAGTCCTCAGCCGCTCCTCATGGGACAAGTAACAAGTGTACTTCAAATTTATTAGCCTGGTTATTTAGTTTTTCTGTCTCTCTTTTCTGAGTACATGATGTGTTGTGTTAGCCAAGCTATGTGTGTTTATTTGCCTTCTTCCTAGTAAGTCAATCTCTTCATGACATAGTTTTAGAAGACAACATGTAAAGAGAAAGGGGAACCCATGCAGTGGTTACCCTAGCTGACGCAGAAGCCACTTTGAAGAGCTCTTACCATCAAATTTACCAGTGCAGTGCACTGTTACTGTAGCTGTGAACAAAAGACACGTACTTTACTTCTGTTACCTGCCATTAAATCTTAGGCTGCTTAAATCTTAGGTTGCTTTTCTTGTTAGGTAAATATACAGAAAATTTCTGCAATGGAAAACGTATAGGAAGAGAAATGGTTCTTAATAGATGCCGAGATTCAGAAGTTGCCATTATATAATACGCATTCCTGTAACTCCTTGAGTTGAAATGCTTCCCTTGCATCTTTCACAATTATTTACAGGTATTTCAGGTTTTAGCTGTATCTTTCTGCCCTCACCTCCAGATGCTCTGTCAAAAGCAAGGCAACAGAAGAGTCGTTCGGTATTTCTCCAGTACCTGTTACTGTCTGACTCTTGCCACTTCTTTTGGGTCAGCAGACGGTAAATACCTTCTCTTTTCTTTCAAGAGCCAGCATCATCAGCTTTCATTCTCTGATATTGTTCATTTGTTTTATTTCTTTGTTGACATATTGTCCTTTTCTGAAATGAGGCGAGTAGGAGACCAAAAAGTGCTCCAGTTTTTCGGAGGCCCTTTTTTGGCAGCCAAAGGTAGTAGTGCCAGCAGTAGTCTCCAGCCTGTTTGATGAGGGAGTTAAATCTGGGGGTCTTGTTGGAAGGGCCTTACATCACCACCAGAGAACTTCTCCTCAGCTGTTTCTGCGAAAGTTCATCTGTCCTCTTATGATTTTGGGACTGTCATGGTTTAGACTGTATTTGCTTGTCAGCAAATGTTTGAGTAACACTAAAATGAATTTCAGTGCTGCTTCCTTACCTAAACCCCCTTTCTTCCCTCTCACTCCCAGTCAAAATAGAGAGTCCTTTAAAGCCTGGAAAAAAAATAATTGCATTGTGTTCCAAAGCATACAGCTCACAGGTTAGGGCCACTTGGGGGGGGAGGAAGACGAAAGGACATAAAAATGGGCTAGATGGACTTTGGATCTAATATGCCCAATATCTTGTTTCCAGCAGGGAAAGTAACAAGATAAGTATATCGCATGCTGGAATATTTTCCTTGCTTTCAGCAGAGACGTCCCAAGTTAAAGTTTTCTTACAAGTTGACTTTTCTTCCTTCAAATGAGTTCCCTCTCCTTTTCCTACTACTCATCTTCTCACCATTTTCTGTTACTGTACAGCCTCATGCCAAATATTTAAAACAATATAATATGCCCCATCATACTCCACAAGACCACGAGTCTATACTGCAGTAACAGTAAAATTGTTGCAGCAGTCTTGGGTGTGAAATTTTAAACAAATGTCTGAAGTAATTGAAGCTCTTCAGGGTTCTTGTGCATCTTCCATTTTCTTAATCAGATTTAGTTTTATTGCTGTATGTATTGAGGGTTTAAGGAATTACGACATCGGACATTTCAGGTGCGCTGGATTTTGTTCTCTTCTGTAGGCAGGCCTGGGATTGAGCTTTGGACTTCCTGCTGTGGTATATATCTTGATGTAAACCATATAAAAAATACAGGTTCATTGAAATCTTCCAGAACAGTTGTTGCTACTGAGTTTCTTTAGACCTCAGTCTTGTTTTGAGTAGTTCCTCATGACCAAGGTTAACTGATCTCTCTCACATCTCAGGAAAAATGGGCCTTTCTCTTATTTTGTTCATCTCCACCCCTGAAAGAGTGAAAAATGGAGAAAGGGATGAATAGGATTGAGCAAGTAACACTTTTCAGCAAAACCTGAGAGGCTTGAAAGTTTTTTTACGTCTTTAATTTGTGAATCAAATTCCTTTTCCTCTGAGCATATTCAGGCACACAAACAGCAAACAGAGAATTGGAGCTCATTCAGACATTTCCTTTGCCAGGAAAAAAAGATCTGCAAAACAGGCAAGCAACAGGCCCATGTATTCGAGTTCTAAGCTGATCATCTCTCAGCATGTCTCTTTAAATCATTTGGGCTTGGCTTTTAAAGAAGGCATCCCTC
>NW_009614230.1:25093-33987 GCF_000690535.1 Cariama cristata | reverse complement strand
TAAAATGTTGGTCTCGTAGGTTTGTGCTGCTGACTGTAGAGGAGTTGGAAATGTCTGTCTTTCTCCTGAAGCTTCTTCTTGAACTGGAGCAGAAGTGAATTGTTCAAGCTCTAGAATGAAGAACCCAGTCGCTGGATTTATTTTCTTAGCGCTGCTCTTCCTTTTTTCCTCACTCTCTCTCATCTCCTCCATCCATGCCACCTGACACAAAAACCCAGAACATAACCCAAACCCATAAATAGTCTTTATCCTTTTTGGGATCATCCTGGCTACTCAGCTCCAAGGTATAAAAAGTTCAAAACATACGTTTTTAAACTGGATTTCCTATTGTGTATTTTTGGGGTGTGCTTACCTGTCACAAGACTATGGAAAAAAGACAGGCAAACTCCAGCATTACATGAGCAAATTGATTTGTAAACATAACATAGTACTGTCAAGACAGTAAATTTATATTTAGAGAATCCTGGGTAAGAAGTTTTAAGTAAACCTACCTTCAACTGATCATCAAAAGACATCTCTTAAAACACAAGAGAAAAAATTAAAAATATTTATCCTTAAAATTTGGAAAGCAGACACGTGTTACCAGTAGATGAGCTATGTACTCTTGCCCTCTGGAACTTTGGAATATAAAAAGTAGAGGAAGGAGGAAAGCAGGATGAGGTATATTTTGATCTGATACTTTTGGGAAAACAGTGCACATTAAACCACAGCTCTTGACACTTTCTGGTACAATAAATGCAATAAAACAAAGAGCTTTTTTTTTTCTCCCCACTTGTTTTTATGAAGAAATCTATCAGTTAGAGTTGCATGTACATCTTCTACTCCTGCATATAAGTGTTTAATCTCTGTTTTCACAGGCATAGAATGTCAAGCAAACCAAGCATCAGCTACCTCCGAAGAGTGCACAGTTGCATGGGGCGTCTGCAATGTAAGGAAAATTGTTTTATTGTGGAGCTCATGTGTGGTGATGCTATCCCCTTTTTTCATGACTCAGGACAAAATGAGTTCTATAAAGTGTTTCAGATAATCCACCAGAAAAAAGAATATTAAACACCATATATTTAGTAGAATGTAGAAAGGAAAGAGAAGAAAAAAGAAGTGAAAGTTGGAGAGGTGTAATACAGAAGACACAGAAGAGAAGGGAGGAAGACAGGCCTTTACCCCCCCCCTTTTTTTTTTTCTTTTTTTTTTTTAAAGAATAATAGGTCTTTTATTCTGAGGTTGATTTTCCTGATCAAGGTTCTACCTCGGAGCTATGCTTTTTTTTTTCCCGATAACAGGATTACTTGGATGTCAGTATGCTTGATTTGTCTTTGCACAGGCTGATTCAAGGAGTCAATATGGGGTAACTGGGTGATTTGCTTCCTGTTTTGGAGGAAGATCAAATCAGTTCTAGTGTATAATGTCCAGATCTTCAATTTGTTGCCATATGCATTCCTTCGTATGTGGTCCCGGTAGCATGTGAGCTCAAACTTGCATACCTCTTGCCTAGCCTAGGCCTGAGTTGGAGGATAAAATTTTCCATAATGGATTAATTCCCTGTTCCTCAGTCCCATCCTCAGTATGCTGTGGGATCAAGTTACAGTGTGATAATGCTGGAACAGGATTATAAGTGTTGCAATTCTGTTTGTAGAGAACAAGAGCAACTCTTTTAACCACATCAGAATATTCTAATGTGAAAAGTATGGTTTTGTGTGCAAGAGTTACCACAAGAGGAACCCTGTTTTTAAGTAGCTGTGTGGCATATGGAAAAGGGTGTCCTTATTAAACAAGTAATAGAGATTTTTTTTTTTCTAATTTTGCAAGTTCCTTTTTAATTCAGGCTTTGGTTTGTCCAGAAGACTGACAGAAAGCTTCAGCATGTATACATACATATCATCCCTGCTACTCACTGTGAAATCCTCTTTCTTGTCCTTCTGATTATGATTTTATTGGCCTCTGCTCTGCCAGTTTTAGCAGCTGCTAAACTCTGTGTTCTCTCCTTCATCAGAAGTCAGTCGGTTGCCACTGCATGCACTGTGAAACGGGCTCCCTGCTGCCGTTTCACTGATGTTCCCTTCCTCTCTGAAAATGTGGACCGACTCCTTGGTCTTTACCAGTGCGCTGGCTGATTAGTCCTCCCTACCTTTGTCTGCAAACACTTGCTACTCTCGTCTTGCCGTGATGCTTTCAGTGGTAGTTTTCGCATGGAGATACATTCATGTGTTCTGAAATGATGTGATCCGAACTTTCTCTTCCAGCATGCTTTCCACTTCCACTGCATCTCTCGCTGGCTCAAAACTCGCCAAGTATGTCCGCTGGACAACAGGGAATGGGAGTTCCAAAAGTAAGTATCCTGTACAGATTTCCAGATGAAAAATCCAATTGTCCTTCTGTTAATAGAAATGATTGATGTCCGATATGTGGGTAATCTCTCTCATTTGTGGGTCTGAGGGCATACTTGCTGTTGGGAAAGTTTTTTTCTCCACCTTGCTGTATAAGGACCTTTCCTTAGTCACCTGGTGCTGAATGAGCTCTGAAGGAAACCCAAACAGCTGTGGCGTAAGTGGGAGTTGTTAAAAAGTAGTGATTTCAATTGACGTTCTCGCTAAAGAGTGGAGAGCAGAAGAGAAATGGAATTCACTGAAAGTGGAGCCTCAGGTGAATACTATACTGCCGCATGAGCAATTTGGGTTTAGAAAATGACCTGAATTTAGCTGCTTTTGTTCCAGAGCATTTCTGGTGAGGTGCCAGGCATCTTAGTGCATCCCTCTGTATCTTGGTGATTTGTTTTATAACCTTAATAGGCTCAGAGATTAATACAGCTGATTTCCTAGCATCTGGAAATCAAACACCCATGTAGCCATTGCTACAACCTTGGCCCATTTATTCCTAAGTTTTGTATTCTTTGGTTTGCTTTGTGTTTTTCAAAGGTCTGTTGTTAGAATAATACTAGGAGATTCATGGATGGGTTTTTGAGGGACAATTGTATTTTGAGAGGTAATTGTACACTGAGAGCAATTAGGAAGTTTGCTTGTCACTTGCTTCGTTCTGCACCATTTATCTATTAATCTTTTTTTAACTGTGGATTTTCCCTCTCCCCACCCCCTTTAAAAAAAAATAAATTAATTCTAACCAGAGTCCAGATTAAAACAAAGCAAAACAGATAGTATCACTGTTTTGGATTGTCTTTGGGATCTGCTTCACAATCAGTTGGGCAAATCACGATTGACATGACAACCTGAGTACCATAGTTTTGATATTAAGATGTTTTAATGAACACCTAATGAAAACTGAGCTCACGTTGCCTGGCTGGTGACTTAATATTGCATGGGCAGCATGATGAGAAATGGAGGCATGAATGAATATCTTCTTATGGGTGCTCAGAATTACGTCTGGGGCTATGACAAGCTTTGGCCTTGTTCTCATGGCCAGGGTATATTTGAAGTGGGATTCAGGGCACAAGATGATGATATTGAGGGTTTCTTGCATATGATCTTGTAGATTGCTCAGGCTCTCTTCTAACCAGTATCTGGATAGACTTTTAGGGGAAGAGAAATGTGGAGAAATTCCTAAGGTTTCCATAACACAGCGTTTCACCACCATCTGGTTTACATGTTAATTACATTGTGGTCGAATGAAAATAAATCTGCCCAAATCTGCACTGGTATGAAACATAATTTTAAAAAAAGCATTAACATATTATGTATTTGCAGGTATGGACACTAGAGAGATGGTCACCACGCTTCTGTTACGTCGTCAGCCTCAGTTGCTCTTGTCACTATGGGTTTGTTTTAGCAACTTGAATAATCAGTAATGTATATGATTCCTCTTTAATCTTAATTTCTCCCTGTTGTATACCATTGAATAAAATCTTGCTGGAGCTTCCTGTCGAAATTTTCTGTCTTGTGTTCAGGAGCGGGCAGTCAGTGAATGAAGGAGGATAATTATCTGCAGAGCGGGCACTTAAGCTAGGCAACTCTTAAGCTGGGCAGCTCTTGTCGCTATGCCCCGTTTTTGACTGTGAGTTGGTTTTACTCCCACACAATTGAGAACTACGCCTCTGGCTCAGTCCGGTCGGCATTAAGCTCCATTGCGTAGATTGCGTAGTGCAATGGGTGCAGGACTCGGCCTGGCTAAGTGTAATTTATGCAAATAGTATTTCATGTGGACCTGTGTTCTTGCAGCTGAGTTGAAACGATGATCTATACGATTAGGGGGTGTGTCATTATTAGAAACTACTCTCTCTTGCTTCTGCTCTTGAGTTTGACTAGACCAGCTCCCCTGCGGAGGAAGATTTCACTAACTGTTCCTGGTTCCACCTGTTTAGCTTGGGGGACTTTAACGGAATTTTAGTTTTTAGCAGTGCTCATAAAGTACGTTCATGTGTCAGGTGAAAGTCAGGAAATTCACATGCTAGGTTGGCTGGAAAGCTAAAAGTAAGCAGTATATGAACAAACTAATTCTACTGGTATTTTCCCAGTTCAAGCCAAGCTGTAGCTCTTACTGGCCAAAAAATTCTTACTCTGAACACCAAATAATGTTTTGTTTGGTGACTGCTGTGCCAAATGGCCTGGTATCCTCCTCACAGCATCAGATTTTGGCCCGTATGTCAATAGCCTCAGCAGATGCCGGGAATTCGAACAAGGTCCAAGAAATTCTTCCTGCTGCAAGAGGCTGTGTCCCTTCACGACAGCAGCGGTAGATCCAGTAAATTCCCTTCGTTGGCTGTTCACGATGCCACCTTTGGATCAACACTTTTTTACTAGTTATTAAGGAGGAGAAATTTGATAGCTGATGTTAAATGTTAGTGTGCTATAGGGATAGGGAATAAAGATGGGCATTGACAGAACCAAAACTTGCAGGTTTTTCAGTAATTGCTGGGGCTTTCTTTAATCTGCAGCAAGCAAATGTCAGGATTATTTTATCAGCTGGTGTCAGTGCTCTGAAATGATACGGTTCGCTGTTTCCCACCCTGAAGAAGAAAAGAGGAACAACTAGAATTGGGGGAGTTTATAGCTAGACAGTTTATTTACCAGGTTTAATTGGTAGAAAGCTCATCCTGACTTTGCAAGGTAGTTTTGGTGATGGAGGCAGGAAGGGAACAGAAAAGGAGGGGGAAGATGAGCTCAACAGTGGTCGGAGCATTTATCCAGGCAGTGGGATATCCAGGTTAAACCCCATTCCCTGAAATTTGAATTCCCATTTAATGTCTTTTCCTCAGCTGTCCCTGTTTATGATTGTCCATTTTGTTTGCAGTGTTTGGTTTTTGAGGACCTGGAACCCAGATGCTCACTGATCAGGGAATTTATTTCATGGAGAACTTTTTTGGGTCCAGCTACATCATTCTGGTTCGTCTCCCTTTAGTCTGTGCGTATTGCCCTGAGCGTATTTTTTTGGCTGGGGACAGACACATCAGTGCAGGCATTTCCCTCTCCTTTGTGGCTTCATGTGCATTTGCTTGAGGCTGTGCCTGCAAGAAAACGGGGGGGTGTGTATTTATTACTTTTTTTAATGGATCCCTCCAAATGGCAGGCTGCAGGCAGTCTCCCCCCACACCCTTTGAACCTCTGTTCTGCTGCGGTGCCTACAGCATTAACTGTTAAATTTGATTTCAGATCGCTATTGTAGCCTCTGGCCCAAACCTGGTTCTCCCAAATGGAAAAATACAGACCGTAAAGCAGCAATTGCTTACAGACCCGGGAAAGAAAATCCTTTTTCAGCTGCTGCCCATCAAAATGGCCCCGCTGCCGCTTCCTCTACCGCAAAGGGCCCAAGTTCTGTGACCACCCCTGGCAGCTCCCTTTTCTGTAGCATTTTCCTAAGAGAGCAGCTCGGCGGCACAGGCAGCGCCAAGTGAAGGTAAGAGGGATCTATTTTATCCACAGGCACAAAGTGCCCCATTTCCCCGGGGTACGGCTGGCTGCTCGCTCAGGCTGGCATCGCTCTGTCCTGACTTTTACGGTTCGGCCTCCGTCTCCGCTGGACGTGGTGGTGGTGGGAGGGGGAAAGCCCATTCGTTCCGACTGCCTTTTTTTGCTGAAGCAACAATCATTTTCGGCTACAGCTTCCCCTTCTTGCTAAATACAGAGAGCTTTTTGAAGTGGGAGGAGGATTTGGACACATTTCTAAGCCTCCTGGGGGGAAGGTAGGTGTGCAGGGAGAAATGATGAACGTGTCAGTGCCGTTTCCCTGTCCTGTAAGTGGAGAATGTGTCTGAACTGTGGACCCGAAAATGAAATGAGGAGGAAATGACAGTTAAAACTGCAGAGAGTAGTGTATGCCGCAGCTGCCCGGCTTAGAGAAAACCAAATCCCTGATAGACCTGCTGTGGAGCAGAAGGCGATTTTGACATTTCTGATGCTTTCCACAAGTTTGTCAGCCGAGGCAAGCTGCATCGCTGAGCAGGCCCTGGCCGAGAGCGCTCCGGGCAGGGCAAAATCACCAGACAGCGGCTTCCTTCTCCTTTGGAAAGGAGGCAATGAGCTCCAGGTGCTGTGCCAAATCGGCTGTGCCTCGTGTGTCAAATCCCCCCCTGCTCTTGCATTAAAATGCCAGAATGGGGATGATGAGGGTGCCAAGATGGCAAGTTGGGCTGTGCCGAAGTAGGAGGGGATGGACAGGAGTTTCTCCATCAAAATCAAGCTACAGGCCCTACATTAAAAAAACGGCAGGCCATCAGGAGTCTGCTGGTTGAAAAATGTCCGTTGTCTGAGAGAAATGGCTGGAGCCTCAACCAGTTTGCCAGGCTTGTAGCCATGGAGTGAACTTCATGATTGTGTCCTCTTGCCTTAGTCAGAGAGGGAGGGAGTTATCTATGGAGATGCAGATGTTTGGGTTGGAACGAGGAAGCTTTGCAACTGCTTCAGGTGGCCCCATGCACGTACCCCTCGTCGAGGAGCCCCGGGAGCTGCTCCCACCGCTGTGTGGTCAGGGGCGACGGTGAAACCCCACCCGCACGTGGGAAAATACACCTCTGAGCAGGGAGGCAGGAGCAGCCGTCCACATCTGTGTGTGCGGACAAGCAAAGGTGCCAGCATCCATCGGCCCTCTCCCAGTAGCTCCTAACGAAGAAGCTAATTGCATCCTGAAGTGGTCTGGGACCACAAAATGCTCAGCAAAAGCTGATGTGAAGATGAGCCAAGCAGCACCGGTGCGCCAGCTGGAGCAATGCCAGCGCAGGCAGAGAGCTGAGCTTCCCGGAGGGGAGCACCCACCTGGGGAGATCGACACTGTTTCTGGAAAACTCCCTCCTCCAAAGGCATCAGGGCAGAGGACAGCAGCAGCACCGCTTCCCTGATGACACCACCGCCGGTTTCATTCCTTCAGCTAAAAAGGAGCGGCCGAGAAGAATGGGTGGGAAGACAACTCACAGAGGAGATGGGCAAAGGCAGAGACTTAGACCAAATCGCTGCCTGTGCTTGCCCAAGCAGCTGCTCCCAGCAGCAGGAAGGAGATGTCCCGGTGAGTGGGGACTGCCCTCGGTGGGGAGCGCGAGCTCTTCCCCTCGGCAGCGTGGGAATGCTCCCACATTGTTCTTGGGCAGCAGGAACGTGGTGCCGGCATGGGAGAGCAGAGAGGCACTTGCAAGGTGCAGAGCTGATGTCTGTGAGCGGTCCTCGACCATCCCGTTGCCAGTCCTTTCCCTGGCCTGCCATGAACCTCCGTGCTTCTGCCCTACGGCAGCTGCTTTGCCACCCAGCAAAGGGATGAGCCCCTCGGCAGTGAACGATGAGGCTTTGGGTGGGCTCAATGGGCACTGGCACCCCAGGTTGCTCACCCCAGCCCGGGTGAAAGCCACCACTGCCCAGAGACCCCAAGGCTACAGCTGGAGAGAAGGAGGAGGTGACGCTGCTGAGGGTATTTTCATACCGCAGGTTCCCTAGGGGGGTGGAGAGGAGGAGGAGGAGGAGGGGTGTGGAGAAGCATCCCTTGTCTCCCTGCTCTGCTTACCCTATTCTTCTCCCCACAAAACCTGTGGGAAGAGCGAGCTCTTGCCTGCTTTTCCTTTTCCCCCCAAGCTCACTCTGCCAATATTGCTGCTGGCTTTAGTCTGCTGTGGGGAAACAGGCCATGCCCCCCACCACACGCTCTATATGTTGCTTCGTTTTCTTCCCCAATGCAGCGGGTTTTGCAGCAAGCCTCTTATTGCTCACCACGGGGCATCTTGGGCACATGGATGGCTTCCGTGCACCCCTCGCCCCACTGCCATCCCCTCCCCGTTCCCTGCTGCCTGCTCCGATCTGCTCTCTGCTCTCCTCTTTCACTTTCCCGGCGATGATTTCTGGCTCACCTGGGCTGAAGTTGCATCCAGTCTCAGAAGTCAAGCTACAAGTTGCTGGAAGGTCTGCTTTGTCTCTTCATCACTTGACTCCTTCACAACAGGACATCGGCCTCACTTTTTTCAGCTGCTTTCCAGCCTCTCCCCATTGGACACAAAATCATCAAGGTTGGCAGGGCCCTCTGGAGATCACCCAGTCCAACCCCCTGCCAAAGCAGGGGCACCTACAGCAGTTGCACAGGATCGCGTCCAGGTGGGTTTTGAATATCTCCAGAGAAGGAGACTCCACAGCCTCTCTGGGCAGTCTGTGCCAGTGCTCTGCCACCCTCAAAGTACAGAAGTTCTTCGTCATATTAAGATGAAATTCCTGAGTTTCACTTTGTGTCCAGTGCCCCTTAACCTGTCACTGGGCACCACTGAAAAGAGTCCGGCCCCATCCTCCTGACACCCACCCTTAAGGTATTTGTAAGCATTGATGAGATCCCCTCTCAGTCTTCTCTTCTCCAGGCTGAACAGACCCAGCTCCCTCAGCCTTCCCTCCTCGGGGAGATGCTCCAGTCCCTTCACCGTCTTCGTTGCCCTCCACTGGACTCTCCCCAGTGGTTCCTGGTCTTTCTTGCACTGGAGAGGCCAG
>NW_009614230.1:10753-25044 GCF_000690535.1 Cariama cristata | reverse complement strand
GTAGAAGGGGGTCCTGCCCAAAGCTCAGCCCAGTGGCCGCGCAGCTCGTGGGGCCCTCACATCGTACCATCGCCAGCAACAGTCCTGGCTGCAAAAGAAAAAGGAAAAAAAAAAAAAAAGGCATTTGAGGTTTCTATTTAAAAATCTGTTGAAAATCAGCCCCAGCTGATTCTGGAAAGGCCAGATCTGGGCATGGGGATGCACCACCACCTGCTGCCTTGCTGACTTCACCGCTTCGCTGCAGCAGCCCAGAGTTTGCCTGTTTGCTGCCTTTTCTTTCCACAGGACTCTGAACACGGCTCAGTCACCTGAGTCCTTGGTCCTTGCATGAAAGTTGAGTCCTGGCCTCGCTGCTCCAGCACATAAGCCAGGAGGAGGGCATGGCAGTTGCCTCTGGGAAGGTACCAGAGGCACCAGCATGGTAGGTATCAAAACTCCAGATGGGACTGCAAAGCAGTAGGACCCTGGCCCATCAGGATTTTGTGTCCTTGGGGCACCAGGTAGGTATTTTCGGCTGATCTGCTGTCTCGGGCAGATGATCCCAGACAGCAGCGTGCTGGCGGTGCCTTTGAAAACCCATCCTCTTCTTCTGGTTGTGTTGTTCTTCCTCGGCCACTCTCATCTCCTCTTCATCTTCCTGTGCTGGGTCTCAAGTGGATGTTTGTGTGCTGGGGAAGGGAATTAAAGGAGGTTTTCTTCTCTGGAGACACAGCCTGCTTAGTATCCTTTTCATCCCTCTTCCTCTTCCACATCCCAGAGGACATCAGCTACGATGCAAATAAAAAGGGGCATTTGTCTCCAGTCTGCTTGCTGAGAGAGGTGGCACGCTGTTGGAGCAGTCTCTTCATTTCGGTTGTATCGGATGCATCGAAATGATTAATTTTGACATTTTAGACATGAAACGTTATGATTTTTTAATGAAAAACACAGACTTAGATGTTTTGTGTTCTTGCCCTCCACCCCGCCTTCGAATATCAGTATTGTGGATTTTTTGAAGGGTGTGCGTTTGCCAAAATTCATCCCAGAGCTACAGCCTTTCTGTAAAACGTGAGTTCGGTTTTGTATGGTTTCAGTGCGTCAGTCATTATGCTTCTCACAAAACCCTCTCACTCATCTTTGGCTTTGGGGATGAGACCTGGCTCCAGGTGCCAAGGCTCTCACATCCCCCTGCTCCATGCGGAGCGAGTGGCCATCCATCTCCCCGCTCAGCTAAGCGGAGACCGAACATTTAAAATATTCATAAATCACTGATCTCTGAACCGTTCAGAGATGAAAGTCTACGAAGAAAGACAACAGCTCTGTGAGGATCATCCCTGAGCCGCTGGTTTCTCCAGAAACCTTCCAACAAGATAAACCACTCCCTACAGGGATTGGTGTGAGGAACAGCCCAGACTTGTCCTCCCCGGCAGATATTTTGGGTGTCTCGGTGCCACTGTGTACCTTTCCTGCGGGGTGGAGGGATGGCAAAGAGGTTTTGCTCCCAGGTAGGAGGCAGAATGAGATACCCCATCCTTTTTCAGGCATTTTAGGATGGATTTCATTTTATCCATATGGGATCTTCTTGAGAGGGTTGAGGTAAATGTGAATCCCAGTGGGTCTACTGGACACCACTTCCAGGAGGGCAAAATTCAGAAAGACCTGTGCTGGGTTTGCTTCATGAGGTTTTTACCTATTTCCCAGACTTTGTCCCTGTACCCCCTGGTGTCACCCATAAGCATCAGCCTCTTTTCAGACCGTCACCAGCTGTTGATAAACCCAAACAACAGCCTCCTTTCTTTTGGTCCAGATGCTACCTGCCTTTAAAACCTGAGCCTGGCACCCGGAGGTGCTCCTTCTGCTGATGGAGAAATGGAGCCATGGAGCCCATCCTTATTGCGTTCCCACATTACATACGGCATCTCTCTCAAAAATTGCTTTTACTGTTTTTGCAACTACTGTTCTCAGGCGACATTTCTGTCCTGGGTTGTGACCCCCTCCACCACCTCACCGGTGGGGTTTGTCCTGCTTACAGCTGGAGACCTCTGAGGGGGAGGATGGCATCCATGAGAGAAGGACACAGCAAATCCTCAAAAACGTAAGCAGCTGCGGCATTCGTGCTGAATATCGATGTTAGAGCTCTGGCCGTGGTGCATTTTGCAGCTGTTTCCTCAGCTGGATGCTGTAGGTTGCGTTGGCAGAAGGGAGCTCTGGGTGATGATGGTGGCCTGGTTTATACCTGGGGCTGCGGCCGCTGTTGGTGAACCATCTGCTGAAGCACCAAAAGCAGCTCCTGGAAGACGAGGCGGCCTCATTTCCTTTCTCCTTTCCCACTTGTCTCTTCTGGGGTCAGTACACCATTCTGGGCTTATTCCCTTAGGCTCTTTGTCAAGCTGTTTGAGTTGTCTGTAAGTGTAGGATCTTCATTCGCATTTAATCAGCACGATGTAGGGTCATCTCTGCGCAGCAGCCCATGAAGATGCCATGCTTCAGACGGCAGGGACCTGTGGTCGGTTGGGTCTGCTGAGGTGGCACACGCTCATCAGAGCTTTGCACGGAGAGCGGATGCTCCTGGGGCGAGGATGATGACCTCAACCCACCTCCATTTTGCTGCCTATAAATCACATTAGCGTATATCAAAGCCCTGAACTGTCAGCGCTACCTAGATGTAAATACTGTAATTATCCTAAGTAAAATTAACAGTTTATCAGATTTCCTGTGTTGCATCTTTTTATTACAGGCTTTTTTTTTTTTTCCATCACAGATTTGATTTGCCATAGACTTTACGTGACCCTGCATTATAAATCTCTGGCTTTCAAACACTACCTGACATCGCGAGCTGTTGCAGCAGCGAAGCGGCAGCCTCTCAGAGGCTTATTTTGCTGAGGAGAAGGCTTTTTTCCTGGCTGCCCTGAAATCTCCTGGTCCCTTTCAAAAACAGGTTTGCCCATGCTATGGGTGATGCCGGATCCGTACCAAGGTTCTACGGGATCCAGGCGCGGATGCGACCCTACACAGCTAAAGAAACGAGCCCGTGTCAAGGAGCGTGTGGGGTGGTGGATGTGGGGAGAGGAAAGGGCTCGAGCCTTCCTCATCCCCAGCAAAGGAGAAGGCGGCAGCGTCATGCGGTGAACGCAACGACGATCTCTTCATCCCACCGTCCCCACCAGCCGCTGCCATCACGGATGCCTCCGCGTTCAGCGAGGCTGCTGACGGCGATTGCCAAGGTAGGAGCTTCAGAGGGGAGCCTGCACAAAGCTGTGCCAGCATCAAAAGTTATTTATAACACAGTCAAAGCTTTCTAATGATCGTATCAGACTGCAGAGTTCAAGTCATGTGAAATAATCTTTTTTTTTTTCCCCCCCCTATCAGAACAGACGCCACTGAGCAAAATTGCTCCAATAACAGGGAAGCACTCGGCAAAGCCCAGCGCTGCGTTTTCCACTGCCCACCTCCCTGCAGCAAAAGCCAGCAGACAACCTGCACAGGCATTTCACCATGACTTACAAGTGGCAGGGTAAAAAAAAAAAAAAAAGAAAAAGCAGTACTTTGAACACACAAAAAAAATGAGCCTTGTCTCACACGCGTCTTCGCACGGCATTAGGAGACAAGCAACCTTATTGCTTCTGTCCCAGCGGAGCCTGGCACGGCCGGTTCATCTCAGATGGTTTTCCTGCCTTTGACTTTCAGCCTGTTCGGTGCCTTTCCACCAGCTCCACGCCTCCCGAAGGTGATTCAGAAAATGAAACGTGACAAAACAAAACTCATTTTAATAGCTTGTCTTGGCCAAGGCCAACTAGGTGTATAGCCGTGTTCTCATCATGAGCTGGAACGCAAAGCTATTGACTTCATTAGCAGGAACGACAACAAAATAGCAGCCCACGGTGTTGGCAAGGGTAGAGCCAGAGTTAAAGTATTGCGTACAAAATAGAAAAAGACCTGAAATAAACTCCTTATTATGGATCTAAAATAATTTTTCTTGGACAAAATAGGCTCAGAAAGCTCCACCAGCTTGTGAGAGGCTCCTCGAAAAGCAAGATTTTATCCAGCATCTGACTGTGCAAACCTCCGACATCCTGAGGAGATGCCTCCAGACGAGAGCTGGGGGCTGAACGCTGGCACCTCACTGACGAGTGAATGCTAAAAGGCTGGAGGCTGAAGAAGGACAGAGCTAAAACTATTATCTAAAGAGGTTTTACGTTTTGGACTAACTACAGGACTGGCATCGAATCTGTGTTTCCATTCTCATCCATCAAAAAAGCAGAGCTGAAGAGCTGCAGGTGGAGTAAAGTAAGAGTAGGCTGAATTCCTTGTCATGGCACTAACGTAACCAGGTGGTTTTTCAGTTTGTTTTATTTTTTTTATTAAAAGGCTTTCCATACAATTTTGAGAAGTCTTTTCACTGATGCTGGATAACTTCTTTCAAGGAGGAGATTTTGTTCTCCAGCCGGTCCTGGAGCAGCTCCCCCCAGCAACATGGACATGGAGAGGCTGCCTTCTCTTGAGAGAAGGGTTCGTCAGAAGTACGAAACATGAAGACCAAAAGTAGAAAGATCTGCAGTAAAATCTACCTCTCTTTGAAAGAGGAACAGAGTGTTTCTCCGGTTGTAACAACATAATGTCCTTCGGTTTTGTTCCAAATTTTCAGTCTACGTTGGACTATCTTTTGCATCTTAAGTAGATCAAGCTGTCCCTAAACCCCCCATGAAGATACCTGAAAGCAACATGTGCTCTACCTTGAGCATCTAAAATGTCATCTTCTTCCTCCTCAGTCCACTGGAGAAACCTTTTCAAACAGCCTTCCAAGCAAGGAACCCGTCCCTTCGTGGGATTTCGATTTTCTCTCCGTGTGCTGGACACGTGGTCCATCCGCCCGGCTCCGCACCTCCCCGTTTCCCCGGCCGTGCCTCCGCTCGCTTCCCGCGAGCCAGGAGGTGGCTATGGGAGGTAAGCACCAGAGATCTCCAACAGCTTCAGGGACCGGCGTGGTGAGCATCCCAACGGGCACCACGGTGTGCCAGGCTGTGCCACCAACCCCCCAACACAGCGTGCCCAGGAAAATTGCTCACTTTTAGGGTGACAGGTCCTCCTACCCCCATTTAAAACTGCTGCGAGCGAGGAACGTGGCTGCATGTGCTTCCTCCAAGCCGCATACGTTCATCCCAACTTTAGGAGGAGACATAAAAGCTGGCAGAGCTGCGCTGGCTTCCTTCTTTCCTCAAGTTATTTCCATCACCATTTTTCCCCGCAGCGCTACTTTGGGTTCGGCTGCGGCATAAGCCATATGGAGGCCTGAAGAAGACAAGGGAACGTGCATCTCCTGGAAAGGGTGAGCTTCGAGATGTTTAGTCCATGGGCACGTTTGTGCCCAGAATGGTGTTCAAAGGGACCTCAGGAAGAGAAATACAGGTAACGGGTCCTGGCTGTGCTGTTTTCAAAAGGCTGTGTGGAGCAGGGAGAGCTGAAAATCTCAGAAACACCCACGCTCTCTCGGTCTGAGTCTGCAGCCTTTCCAGGATGTCGGGTTCACCCTCTGCTTCGGCTTTCTCATCGTCAGGCCTGGGAAAGCAACACGACCATCGGTAGCACGGGGTTAGAAATGATTACTCAGAGTCTACAGCGCTCTGGATCAGAAAAGCGCAGCGCAAGCGCTTTTATTATTTAGGTGCTAAACATGTACAGTAATTATTCAGCGCTCATGTGTTTGGGTTGCTTTCTAAGTTTGGCTTAAAAAAAAAAAGCCACCACGAATCAATTGTCAGGAAAGAAGTCTTGAAAAGACGAGCTAAGGTGAGTCACGGTGAGATCAGAAGTAATTTATCGGTGACTTCCCATCCTCGGTTGTCTGTCCTGGGCAGCCGCTTCCCATCCCGCTGGGTGGCCTCCAGGCAGCCACCCGCCACCGACACGGCATACGGCATCGCTTCAAGACATGGTTTAGTGGGCGTGGTGGCATCAGGTCTACGGTTGGACTTGATGATCTTTGAGGTCTCTTCCAACCATAATGATGCTATGATTCTATACGGCATCCCGCATACGGCATCCCCGGTCCTCACCTGCCTTCTGCGAGTCGCGGTGCGCAGCTCCCTCTGCGTGCACATCTTTTTTTTCCTCCCCAAGATGTCCTCTTTGGAGTATTTTTCATGGATTATCCAGAATGTAAGAGAGATTGATGCTGGGGCTAAAATGTCAGCTCTTCCTTTAGCAAGTCGTAACTGTTTGGATACAAGGAAAACCAAGAATCAATTTGCTTCCCGTCCTTCTGCTCACACACTGTTAGAAACACAGACTAAACGAATTGCAGGAATATCAGGCACCAGAGGGGTAGCGTAAAAAAAATCCGAAGCCTTGTAGTACAACTATAACAGCGTCTCATGTTCTCTGGGGTTTTCACTTGCAGTGACTCTGAATCAAGGTTTTATCACACCAAATTTAATGCCAATTTCTAGTCCGCTCATTCCGTGCTGGGGATGTGCACTTGACCTCTGCAAAACAAAAAAAACCACTCTAAGACCTCGATGCATCAGGGATCTTTGAGTCTCAGGCAGGAGCAGGGCCCTGAAATGATTTCCCTCTTTGGTTTGCTATGAAACGACGAGCTTTTTCTTCCTTTCTTCTCTCCGGCGCTGGATTAACAGATAGGCAGTATCCATCTGTGCCAAGGTCCCAGCTCCTGGAACGAGGTGATGAAATCAAAATCTCAGCTCCAGGAGGTGCGATTATTTCTTTTAATAAATTGAACTTCCAGTCTTTCATCATACCGAGAGGAAATTTGAAAACATCACCTAGAAGATGTCAGCTGGAGTCTGTGGAGATGCCGGAGCTGTAGCTCAAACGAGAGATGCGCTGCACTGTGCATCTCAACCGGGACTTAATGACAAGGCTTATTTCTACGGGGGCTCCCTGGTTCACGGCTGGAGAAGAGCGTGGCAGGTCCAGCCTTTCGCCAGCCCATAAATCTGGCTGCTGGGGTGGGAGTTTTGGCAGAGATCTCTCTTACCGCCAGAGGTGTGGGGGCCTCGCAGCCCGACGAGGGGGTTGACATCGTACGGAGGATGGCGGACTCCCCACCGCTGAATTGCCCACGGGGGTATTCGGGATCACCTTTGGAGATGATTTGGAGGCTACAGCAAATTGTGGAGCGCGGCTGGCTGCCGGCACGGGGGAGCGAGCCCTGCAAACGTGCCGTGCCGTGCTCGGGGGGGTTCATGCTGCAGCCGCTTTTGGGGGGGCTGCTTACAGTACAGGAGTCCTGTATGGGAAGCCCTGGCAGTCTCCGAGAGCACCTGCTTCGTGCCTCCCATCGGGAGCACCACGATCACTGCAACCTCCACCCGTTCATTTCTGGGGGGTTGATTTTTCAGGGTCAGTGACTGAGGCGGTGATGGAGGGAGCAAAACGTTCTGCTAAAGCTCTCCAGGTACCCGTGGGCAAAACGCCGGGCTTGGAAAACGAATCCACCAACATTTTAGGCAACCAAACATCTCTAAAACCCACGATGCTGAATGCTCTCGGTAGAAGATCTTCCCTAGAGGATTACCTTCCTCTCGGAGCATGTCGGAGCCTGGACGTGTCGGTCCCCCAGGCACCGTGGAGGTTTGCTGGGGAAAGCCAGCCTCAGGGCAGGTGTTATCCCAGCTCTGAGCGAGGAGCTTTGGCAGATAAAACTGCAGAGAGCAGTTAGCAAAGGCCTGATTACTTGTTTTGCCATCAGTATATGCGCCTTCTTGCACAGAAAGATTTCCCAGCCGTCACTCGGGCACTTGCAGCCCCCGTACCATGCCAGCAGATGATTCAGGCTTTTCTGTAACAAAGGAATTCACTTTGGATCCTGCTGTTTTAAACTATTCACTTATTCACTTCCTCTTACTATCTTGGGTTTTTTTTTCTTTTTTTTTTCTTTTTTTTTTTTCCTGGAGCAAGTGAAAGTAATTTGCCTGTTCTCGCAAGATCTCTTTTGCCTCCTCCTTCCCCAGGGCTGACAAACCGCTGCTGGGACCGGGAGGTGACTACGGGCTTTAACACCGAGCAGCGAGCGCTTTGCAAAGTTGCACATCATAGAGCAGAAAATGCTAAATATGATGAAACAAATTTCAAGGCTTGGCGTTTCAGCAGCCAACACCAATTCATCCCAGTCTGGGATGAATCAGCCTGGAGCTGCTGCAACCTCAGGCAGCTACAGCAGAGCAGGGAGTGGGCTCGGAGCCCCCACCACCACCTTCGCCGTAGCCTTTCCCATCTCCTGGCGATGTTTTATCCAGCAGCAGCAGCGTGGGGATCGTAAAGACACAAGCGCTCCGCTCTCCCTGCAGCTCCGGCACGATGCCCGCAGCCTGTCTGGCACGGGGAGACATCGTCGTGGACTTACTAGATGGCACCAGAAAAATAGGAGAGATGATGTCTAGCTGGGAGGTCTTACCGAGGGGTCTCTGGACTAGCTCTGGGTCGCCCTTGGCCTGTACAATTTTGTGACAGCAGTATCTACCGCCGTTGGATACTGCTGTTCTTTAGAGAGGCAGAGGGATTCAACAACCCTAAAAGCAATAAACTCCCGACCAGAGTAAAAAGGGCTGTGGGGTCAGCCTCGCTCCGAAAAGCACTGAAATAGGGATCACAGGGTAGGGGTGAGCTTGAGAGGTGGCTGAAAATCCCGGTGAACTCTGCAATCTGTTTGCATGCCGCCCACATCAATGGCTGCCGGCTGGTGCTTGGGTTTAAAACGTCCACAGCAAGTTTCAGAGAAGCTGAGCTTAGATATTTGCTCAGAGACCAGACTGCAGCATCCCAACTCATCCCTGCTTTGTCCTGATCGCATAAATGACCCCAAAACAACACACGTCTCCGGGCAGTAAGGGGCCCGACACGCTCATCGTTGAGATCTCCCACCGGCAGCGTTCTGCAAATGATTTCCCTGCTCGGCACGTGCGCTGCTAAACGGCGTGGATGGGAGATGTGTCCTCCTCTGCTCTGCACAGCATCCCCTGCATTCCCCAGGACTGTTTCGTGCCCTGCTGTGCCAGGAAAGCTGGAATTACTAACAGCCGTGGAGCCTGCCCCGACCAAAGCCATCACCGTCCGCTTCGGGACATCCCGCTCACACCTCCCTGGGACCTACCTGTAGCTCCAGAAAACATCTGAGGGGCTGCTGCAGGGCCGGCTTGTGTCGCAGCCCAATTAAATGGTGGTTTGTTTGAAACTGGGTCCTTCAGCCAAGATGGGTGACCAGAAGATGGTTGTTTTTATAGTTGGAGACAGGCTATTTATAAAAAGAAAGGAAAAAACCTCAAGGATGTGATAACTCATTGGTTTGTCCTGAATTAAATTGCTGCTCTTTCAACTCCCAAAGATGAAAATGCAGTAAAATAGGGATTTTTTCAAAAACGGCCTCCTTTATTTTTTATAGCAGAGGATAAGGGCGATGCTGAGCCAAGGGCGACGCTGAGCCAATGTTCTGAGCTCTGCCACGAGACCACGGGGGAGTCGGGGGGTAATTCCAGTATGGGGCCCTGGACTGCAACGAGTTCAACACTTTTCGTATTTACAGTCCTTCAGATATCCCAGATCTCTGGGATCTCACAAAATGCCTCATCCACTTCTGACTTTTGTTTATAGTGTGGGTACATATAGATATATGGAAACGATGCTCTGAGCTCAGCTGCTGGGGAGCAGGGGCTGGCTTTGGGGTGAGGTGACACCTAAACCTGTACGCAGGCATTTCTCAGGTGAAATGCTGCACTTAGGCGTCTGCTTTTTCCCTGTTGTTTGTCCCTAAAGAGCCTTCAGGCCCTTTGCTTAGGAGCAGGATGGTGCTGAGCGGAAACCCACAAAGCAGCAATGGCCTGAGAGGGGCTTTTTTTTTTTTTTTCTTTCCTGGATGCTGAATGAAGCAGCTCTTTTGTGAACAGCAGTTGTTTACATTCTTCCTAACAAAAGTTGGGATTTCCTCTGATGCTAATAATCTCGTCACTAATGCGTACAGCCAGCCAGAGCGCTTGGAATGGCTTTTTAATAGCGCCTGGGCCAACTTCAGCGTGCTTGTCGCTGGTAGGAACAGCCTCCCAAAAGTCAACCCAGTGCCACCAGAACAGGGAGGTGATTTTTCACCGCCGCCTTCTTCAGCGAGGGCAAATACCACGCGGTGCTCCCTGCAAACCTTGGCCCAAGGGCTGGACCACGTTTGCAGGTTTTCAAAGCACCCGCTGGTGCCCTTTGACTTGCTGATGGACGTCAGGGTGATCGGCCGAACCTTCATCGGGTGTACGGTTGGACTTGATGATCTTTGAGGTCTGTTCCAACCATAATGATTCTATGATTCCTCCGACCACTCCTAGTGAACCCCGGCACCCAGCCAGGTTTTCCACATTTCTATTTGTGCCGTTTAGTAACTTAAGGCGCCGTTTTCTGTCTGTTTGAGCATTTCTGTGCCATCTCAGTATTTAATTTCTTTTTTTCTCTGAGGGGCAGCGCTTGGCCTTGGTCTCAAACATGTGGCAAGGTGACAAGACCAACATTTTTCTAGGGGGGTATCATGAGGAGGGGCACAGCCACCGGGCACGGCTTCTGCCAGGTATTTGCTGGTGTAAATAGGGAAGAGGGTTCCTTCAAGGAGTTGGTCTTGGCAGCCACCACCCCGTAGTTGAGCACCACCCTAGGGGATGGCAGTTGGTGCTTGGAGGATGAGGTGGGCGTCAGGCAGGCTGCGATTTTATCGCTCTCTACAACGACCTGAAAGGAGGGGGTAGCCAGGTGGGGGTCGGCCTCTTCTCCCAGGCAACCAGAGACAGGACAAGAGGGCATGGTCTGAAACTGCACCAGGGGAGGTTCAGGCTAGAAATGAGGAGGCATTGCTTCACCAAAAGGGTCATTCGGCATCGGAATGGGCTGCCCAGGGAGGTGGTGGGGTCACCATCCCTGGGGGTGTTTAAGAAAAGCCTGGAGGTGGCACTTGGTGCCATGGTCTGGTTGACACGGTGACGTTAGGGCAAAGGTTGGACTCGATGATCCCAGAGGTCTCTTCCAACCAAATCAATTCTGTGATTCTGCGATTACCAGTAAGCTCAGCGCCATGGAGCGAAGCTGCCTGCAAAGGGTCGGCTGTGAGTGAAAACGGTGAATGACACAGACCCCTTTTTTTGTCCCCAGCGTATCCTTCAGAAAAAGCTACTCGGTAGCATGAGCTGCTGTGAGCCTCTGCTCCCGTCGGGGCTCTGCCCCGTACCCAGGGGAGAGAGGAGCATCCCGGCGAGCTCCCCGGCTCCTGGGATGCTGGGTGCAAACCTCTCTCTCCGTCCCTTGTCCCAGACCTCTTCCCACCACCACACCGAGAGCTAGGTGAAAAAAAAAAGGTCCTTTCCAGATGGACTCAAGCAAACAGATTCCCAACGTTTTGGTTCTGTCCAAAAACCTGAAATGTTTATCCAAACCTGCTCTTGAAGTACCTCGGAAGCCCTTTGCCATTTAAGCAGCTTTATTTATGAATGCTGTTACATTTTCGAAGACTAAATCCAAGAGCATCATGCCACGCTCTATAAGTAAAAATGTTAGGAAATCTAAAAGGAAAGTAGTTTATTTTGACCATCCAGAACGAGTGAACGCTAGTAACCAAACTACGTTAAAACAGAACTGAAAACACAGTCTTTATTTTCTTTGTTTGAAAGCATTCTGAGCAGAGTTCAGTTTTTCTCCCCAATACTCTCTTGATTTCACATCTGCACATTTTTGTTATTAGTCACGGGGTAGCTCTTATTAAACTACACGTTGAGAAATAAGATTTTGACATTGATAATCTCAAACCTACAGAGCAAACCATGAGTTTCCAACCAGACAGCTCTTCCCGTGTCAGCACCCAGATGTGAAAATTTGAAATGCAAGACAGAGAGATTTCAATGCCTTTGAAAGCAAACACCTCCCTAAAATATCACTATTAAATGCAGAAGTACTACCATTTGTCGAAGTTGAACAGCTCTTCACCTCCTAAGATGTGTTGAAAAGAAGAAGGAGATACTTGGGGGGGTGCCAGGTGACCAGGGGAGTCAGAGCATCTGGGGGAACACGCAGAAGGGAAGGAATAAAAACTCTCTCCGCCAAACGGAGGCAGAAACCCTGGTGAGGGACAGGCCGAGAAGGATGCAGACGCAATTTGTGATCCTTCGTTAAAATAGTCATCAGATCAGAAGTGCTACAATCTGGCGGATAAAAACATCAGCTCCTTAGCTGGGAGGAGCGACCGCCGGGGTCTGAAATGTCCCTCGGTGATGAACAAGCACCTGCGGGCGAGCAAAGGTGACGTTACCACGTGCACACTCCAAGGCTTCACCTTCATTGCTTCTCCTTTCCGTTTGTCCCCAAGTTGAACTGGGAGAGCCAAGAGGAATCCCCCTGGGCCACCCGCCGGGCTGCGCCAGGCCAGAATTGCCGTTTGGCTGCAGATCCTGAAGGTCTCCTGGTCCATCCTGCCTGGGTCCTGGTCCATCCTGCCTGGGTCCTGTCCGTCCCCCGAGAATCGGGGCAGGGGAGCGCCTGGGCAGCCCTGCCGCTCCTCTCGCTGCCGCAGGCCACCCTGGTTGGGTCATAATGAGCAATTCGGTGGGTTTTGCATCCAAACCCGGGGGTGAAGTAAAGATTTTTCTCTTTTTCTCCGACGTTCTCAGAGCACTGTGACAATGACACAAAACGGATATAAAATTGACAAGAAGTCTCATTTAATCATTAAAAAATAAATGAATGCAACAGCGGACCACACCGGTTTCTAAAAGTTTTTTCCTCGCACTGTATCGTTTCCCTCATGAATTCAAAACGGCCCACTAGCGATTTGAATTAAAATCACTGAAAATATAAAAGCTCCAGAAGCGTTTCCGATGGAAACAGGTGGACAACAAACAGATCGTAAAGCTGCGTACAGTCGCCATAGCGACGGGGCTTCCAAAAGGATGCAGGGGAGCCTCAGCCTGCGGGAGCATCCCCAGCATCCCCAGCGCCAGGAGAAGGACCGGCATCCCGAAAGGGAGGTGGGGGTCGGCCTTTGCAAGGAGCCATTCAGGGGGGGTGAGGCGGGAGGTTCCCTTGCCGAAAGAGTCATTGGGGAGATGTGGGGATTTGGGGATCTTGGGAAGGGACCTTCAGGAACGTGGCCTTCGGACAGGCACCGAGTCGTCTGGGCTTACCGTGGGCGCTGGGGATGGGAGGTGACCTTGGCAAGTTTGCCAGCCCAAATTTCTATTTGAGAGTGAGCCCTGAAACACTTCAAAAAAATAATAATATTAAAAACCCAGCAGAGGCCAGAACGAACCAGCTTGGCTCCACACAACCTTCCCTGTCATGCACTGATAAATAAAAGCACGTTGGATGCCCCTGGCTCCAGCACAGGGCACAGTTCACTCTTCATCTCATATCGTAATAAGAAGATGAGTAAGGAAAAGTGTTGCTCTGCTACCCAATAAATAGCAAATGCTATTGATAAATAGTGTCAGTAAAGTCAAAGTGCTTAATACTTTTTTTATTTTCAGTCTTCAGTAAATATATTACCGCCGAGTGGGCAGCCAAGGAAGGGAAGGAGATGCGAGCCTGGAAGAAAGAAGTGGTTGGAGGGCACCTGGATGAGGTAAAGGTTTGCAATCTCATTGTGCAGGAGGAATTTCACCCAGCAGTGACTGACGTTACGTCAGAACGGTCGGTGGGCAATTGGTGATGGAGACGTCAGGGCACCCCAAGATTTAAAAAGAGCAAAGGCGTTCCTATCAACAGAAAAGAAAGATGAGAGGAGCCAAGGGAATTGCAGCCCACTCCGCTCAACTTTAACTCTCAGGAACAAACAATCCGTTTATTTGTAAACATCCAGGAGATGGTAACGAGATGAGAAGCAGCCAGGTTGGATTTCCCAAGAGCAAGCCATAGCAAACCAACCCGCTTTCCTCCTAAAGCAGACTCCGCAGCGGGCTCTGGGGCGAAAGGAGAAGCTCCAGGTGGGATTCGGCATGGTCTGATGCCTAAAGCAGGCAGGGAAACTCAGGGGATGAAACCAGTAAAGGACTAGCGGCAAAGTCCTGTGCTATTCTGGTCCTTAGCAATGATTCATTTTCCAAACGAGATGCTGTACCGAGTGAGAGTGAGCCAGGATTCGGCCCCGGCACAGACCCATACATGGCTTTCCTATAAATTCTTGGCCTGAAAGAAGAAAGATTAGGTTTGTTAAACCCGCAGATGACCCAAAGTTGTGTCAGGCTACAAGTAATACAGATAACTCTCCCTAAAAATCATATGAAAGAGGCTTTATAAAATAAAAGAAGACATTCAAATTTGAGGTATGCTTACTAATA
>NW_009614230.1:7971-10739 GCF_000690535.1 Cariama cristata | reverse complement strand
ATACATATAGATGAGATCAGTCAAAATCCTGAGCTACATATCACCCTAAATCAGGAAATTGCTTTCTACCAGAGCACTGTGCGGAGCTCACCTCCTGATTTGTGCTGTCTCTGCAAAAGGGGAACCAGAGCATCTTTTATTTTACATTTTCATTTTTTATTTTTAAGGCCCCCATTTCGCCTCAGGCACGCTATAATTCACATGGCTGACAAAGAAATGTGAAAAGCCTTCACCACGTTACCAGTAAGCCTGGAGCCTCCATGAACTGGGAATTCAAATGCGTTTTGACCCTTGCTTGGACTGGAGGTTGTGGGATGAAAATAGGCCCAAATTAGAGTCAATCCTGAGAAAATTTTAATGGTCAAATACTGATTAATATAACAGTGCTTTGTAGTTTTAGGTCAAAAGCCATGAGAATAAGTAAAACATTTACCCCAAGTTAGCACCCCAGTTCTTTTCCATTAAAAAGTTTGCGGTGTTTTAACAAATCCTGACAACACTGGAGGAGGAACCGGCATGAGGAAAATACACTCTGGAGCAAGGGTGCTGAGCAGGGTACCAGGTATTTGTCTGAAAGTTGATTATAGTCCCTTTACCTCCGCCGCAAGACTGGCATCTGCCTTACTGGCAAGGCTTCCTCCCATGCATGTCTGTATTTTATATTACCGATGAAGGTATGATCAGGTAAAATGAGAGGTCACTTGCTGACGGGACATTCCACCACAACTTGTGAGGGATCTGGATGACGGCTACCACCCAAAAGACCAGGGTTGGCAACTGGCCTGCTAGCCCTACAGCTTAAACCCAAGGCTGACTGAAGGAGAAGTTAGAGCTATACAAATGATAACGATGTGGGAAAGGTGGTTCTTTTGCATCAGCTGTTCCCCAAAATAAAACCGCCAACATCACCTCTCTGCCTTGCACTGGATAACCCATGCAGAGGAAGATGGACCGGACTCGAGTGAAGGCTCTCACCAGCCTGGGCAGGCTCCGGGACCGTGTCAGAGTCCAGGCTGCGTGCCCGGAGGAAGTCTTCATTGCTCTGCTTGGCATAACGAAGAAATACAGACGTGATTTAAAACCCCCAAGGAATGATGCAGATGAAATTATATTGTTTATTTTTACCTTTGTTTTAATGAACTGATTCCCTCACTTCTGGTTTCTCTGATTTTCTGTTGGTGTGAATAGGGGAAGAGGCGCATTGGTGCGAAAAATACCCTTGGAGGACCACTAAAATTAAGTTGTAAATGAATTAAGGTGGCAGTCTTTGGAGTTGAAAACAAGATTATTCAGAAGTACTTGGGCTTACCCTAACCGCCCCTTCTGCTTTAGCACTGGAGGAAAACTGGTCCATTTGCGAAATGGGGAATACACAAACAATAAACGGGAATACACTTAAAAATAAGCTTAAGGTTTAAGGAAGATGTGTTAAAGGAAAGTTACTGCGGAGACACTTATCACGTTACTTCTCCAAACAGAGCTAAGACAAGGTTACTGCATGACCTGGCTCGTATAGCTTGGCAAGAAATCCAAAGAAGACTGGACATCCTCCTTCGAAGCCAGGGAGAAACCTCCTTTGAAGGGACGAGATATATATCCTTCTACCCTTCGAACACCTCTGTTCTTCACCAGAGCGGTCACTGCATCCCCTGGAAAGCTCGTTGGGGTTTCAGCCTGAAAAGACTCTGCCTCCTCCTTGAAATCTTTCTAGACAAGATTAAATCTAAGTAATTCCTCCAGTGGCAACTTCACAAATCACTTTGATAGACGGATATATAATCTGATGACCAATCATTTGAATCTATTGATTTATTGATTTGATCTTAATCATGATCTCACTGTGATCACTTCATCGGTCTGCCTTTAATTAGCTCAGTAAAAATAATGAATTAGTCTAGCAATAGCCTTGCTCAGGTGTGCCTTCATCTGCTCAACCGTTTTAATCATCTCCGCAGGGAATAAGCAAGGCAGGTTTACCCTACGGAATAGTCCCTGAGGTCACGCACCTGAGGGCAGCCGTCACTTTGGGTAGGGCACAAGCAGGCAGCTCAGCTCTGCCGCTCGACACCTCGCACACCCTGTGAATAAACTCGTCTCCAAGCATGTTCAGTCTCCAGCATCTGGAGATGATCCGAGGGCTGGAGCACCTCTGCTGTGAGGACAGGCTGAGAGAGTTGGGGTTGTTCGGCCTGGAGGAGAGAAGGCTCCGGGCAGACCTTAGAGCAGCCTTCCCATACCTGAAAGGGCTACAAGAAAGCTGGGGAGAGATTTTGTACAAGGGCCTGGAGTGATAGGACAAGGGGCAATGGCTTTAAACTGGAAGAGGGAAGATTTAGATGAGATATTAGCAAGAAATTCTTCCCGGTGAGGGTGGGGAGGCAGTGGCAGAGGTTGCCCAGAGAAGCTGTGGCTGCCCCATCCCTGGGAGTGTTCAAGGCCAGGTTGGATGGGGCTGTGAGCAACCTGGTCTGGTGGGAGGTGTCCACCAAGGGGAGGCCCACCAAGGGGAGTGGAAACAAGCCAATCTTTGAGGTCCCGTCCAACCAAACCATTCTGTGATTCTGTCATCTCCCAAAGACACCCTGTTGCACTGCTGAACGAGGGGTGCGGAGGGCTTCATCTCACGGGCAGTCAAATGTTTCGAGGACATCTTTCTCCATGCTGCACCACCAAGGAGGAGAGGACGGGGCATCCTGGGCCCCACACTGGATGCTTTGTCCTCCCTTAGCCTTCACTCGCGAGCATGCAGAGCTCGAACTCTTTTAAAG
>NW_009614230.1:0-7958 GCF_000690535.1 Cariama cristata | reverse complement strand
TGAGACCCAAGTAAACTGAAAGAGGTGAGATTTTGAACCATAAGATTTTGAGTACACATTACTGGGCTCATAAGCATCCCATTCTATTCTTTATTTCTTGCATTATCCTAGTTCTTGGATACCAGGAGAGATCATACCCCACGTGGAGTAGGTACCACGCAAAGAGCAAGTCTTAATGGACTTTTGTGTGAGATGGATGGGTGGTGGAAAGAAAGGAGCAGCTGAAATCCCACAAAAAGGGTATTTGCACCCAGACGGTTAGAAAGTTTGAGCAAAAGGGCCGAGACATCCCACTTGGCACAGGATGGGAGCGAAGAGAGAGAGAAGGAACTGGGCTGGTGCCCACGGAGTAACCCACCATCAGAGCATGTGCTCCCACTGCTCCCAACGTCCCGGTGACCCTTCTTTCAGGGTTGATGCTTTCAAATTCAGATCAACTGCATAACCACAACAGACTCAGCAGCAAACAAAAGTAGTTATTAGAGAGGCCATCACACCACGAGTGAGGAAGGGATGCAGCTTTCCTGACCGCTCAGTTCGCTAATCTTCTTCTTTATGGACATTGCTATCTGTTAGCTTTGTGAGGAGGTCGGAAGACATCGCCTGAAGCTGCTTAAAAGATTATAAACAAGCATTTTTTATTTTTTTTTTTAACTGGAGAAGCTGTTAAAGGCCTGGTTTGAAGCCAATTTAAGTCAATGGCAGGATTTAATTGGGCTTTGTTTCCAGGCTTGGTGGCAGCTTCTTTTAAAATCGTTCCTCTGCTTATAATCAAGACTTGTCCCCGTCAGATTTTAATCCCTTCTTCCTAAGTCAGACACCGGGACGGGCGGATGACGGTCACTGCTGCAGACGCATACCGCCCGTGTGTTCTGGCGTTCGAAGCCAGGCGGCTTCACTGTTTCCACTGCCGACTGTTTGCAAACGCAGGAGAGGAGCCGGGAATGAACGGAGCGATGCCGAGTCGAGGGGAGGGAGGGGTTTGGTGGCTGGGCTGGAGTTAGTCACCGCCGACTTCCATTTCCAGATTGTGAGGAAGGACTCAAGCCATTTTAGGCATTTTCTTGGACTTCCTCCTCGGCGCTGAATTGAAATACCCAGGAGGGACGGAGGAATCCACGGGCCCGTTTTGCACCGATGCGGGATACTCGTGCGCAAGCACAGATGCGCTCGCCCTTCCTATCGCAGCGTCAGGTCACCGCTGTCAGCCCTTGGCTCCGCTCCTTCGCGTGGGAACAGGGAATCTTCCCGGTGTGTCTCACCACCTGGAAGCCGGTGCGCTCCTCTGTGAATAGAGAGATGCTCACCTCGGTGCACATAGTTTTAAAAAGATTTTTCTTGCAGGGGCTAAATATGCCAGGATGGCTTGAATATTCTAAACAAAACATGTTTAATTTCTATACCCCTGAGATACAAATATACGTATATACTTATATATCTGTGGCACTGTCACGGATAGGAAGACACATGAACCAGCAAACTGCAAAATCACGAGAGGCCTTGGGCACCTCTGGTTTTTTTCAGCTATTCAGATGCCTACATCTAGCAGAGCAAACAAGAAATAAACCCTGCGTAGCTGCCAAGACAACCGGCACATCCAGCCGCCAGACTTTTCGCTACGCTACTCACTCCGGTGTTGTAAGTTTTGCATCTCCCTTTGTCCGGCAGCACTCCCCTTTTGGCCAGACCAGCTGCTTGGGACATCGTCACCGAGATGTCCCGGGGGACGCAGGCGGCAAGCACGCTGGGAGCACGGCCAGCACTGTCCTTCCCAAACATGGAGCCGACGCTCACCACGCAAGGCAGCGGCAGCAGAAGCCGGGGGTTGCTGGTGTTGCAAGGATTTGTTGTGGGGTTGACGTTGTAACCCTTTTTTCTCCTGATTTTTCTCTGTCCAGGGGAGCTCAGTGCCCTGCTCGCCCAGGGAAGCCTCTCCTGGGGCTTGGTGCTTGGCCCTGCAGCACCACGCAGAATGACCATGGCCAAGACCCTTCGTACGGGGCCCAAACGCCCGGACAAAACATTTACTCATCACATACGCAACGGGGAAAGAATCAAACTTTCTGTCATTTTGCGATGCCAGTTGTGCATCTCAGACTTTTGTCTATTTGTTGCTATTTAAGAACCGGCTTCAAGAAAGCAAAACCTATTCAGTCATATAAATATTGACATAAGAGGAGTAACACCAACATTGAAATTGTACTTTTCTGATCGCTAGAAAAGCTCTCCATGTTCCCCTAAAAGTTACTTACATGTTTCTTCAGCTCTAACAAAAAGATAAACAAGTCCTTGCTGCCAAAATATCGAGCCAGCCATGACTTTCACTTCTCATTGGGGCCTGCCGGGCTATGAAAGTTTTTTAATGGCCGGTTCAGCCGTCTCCAAAGTTTTCAGCTTTACTCCCAGGCGGTTGCATCCTTATTGCGGTGTCTGCGCTGGACCAGGGAACCGGCCCTCCCCTGACATCCCACCGACAGACTGTCCGTGTCCACCTCCGTGCATTTAATCCGAGTTGTGCCGTGGCATCCCTCTCCCATGCCTGTCCTGAGATCAAAGGGAAGGCGTCTGAGATGGCAAAAGAGGTCGGAGTAAATATCACAAATCAGCTTCTACCTTCTTGCTGCTCTCTTGGTGGCTTTTAATAGCGTGGCACCGTCAGGGGCTGATGCTCCCTTCTCCGAGGCTCGCAGATCTCGTGTATGGGGCGGTCAAAGGATGCAAACAGGGCTGCCTGATGTTGGTGTCCCTTCCTAGAAGAGACCAAGAGAAAGAAAAACTTCACGGGCATGGAAACATGAGGATTTGCGAGGGAACTTCTGGGAAGACAAGTGATAAGCCCATATAAATTAGGAAGGTAAGGAACTGAAGATTAACCCTATTGTTTTACACGGAGTCGTCGCGTTAGAATCAATTGGCTTTTGGTGCTTGCGGTTAATTATTGACTTTTATCTGCGTGTAGAAGGAAAGCACTCGTCAAGGCATTGCCTTTTCTAGCATGCCAAAAAGCCAAGAAAGGACAAGATCTTTTGAGAGAAAAGCAGAAAGAGAAAAAAACCCCCAACCAGACCTATATTTCCTGTGGAAAATTTTTCTTCCATGGCAACTGTAAAAACAGCTCAGATTGTGTTGATTAACTAAGTGTATTATCCCGTGAACAACAGGGTCCCATTAGCTCCGTCACAAGGCCAATACCCTCTGTACTGAAAACCCCTCGATTCAGTACGTTTCTCTGCCGCAGAGTAAATTCCTGCCTGACCCCACCGAAGGAATCACTTTATATCTTGAAGGATGAAAACTACTAAATCAGAAAAAAATGTTACTTTTTCCCTCTTTGCATTTTGCTTGCAGACATCAAACAACACATTGCAGTTCAGCATATAGAAGGACGTTGTACCAAGTTTAAAAAAAAAATGAATTAAGGAATACCATGTGAAAAAAAACAGCATAGGAAGCAAAGGTATAACAGAAATTAAAGTATTCTGTTCTTTATCAGCACCCGCGTAGACAGTGAATTTGTATCTCTGGGACAATTCAGGAAACAAATGAAAAGATAAGTTTTGGGTTTAAGCTCAGCAGATTTCAAAGCACGTTGTTTATACCTTCTGCAGTGCAATAAAGCTTATCAAGAACTTTCCCATTGGATACCAAGAGTCAAAAGAAGTAAGAGGAATGTGAACAGCGTGCTTCCTCCGGGTCGTTACAATATCCATCATTCTTTCAGCACAGATTTCCCATGTTAGCTTGAGCTCACGATGATCATTTTTAGCAGATCTTTGTAAATATAGTGCTGAGCTGACCAAGTTGTTGAGAAATTTGCCATCATTTCACCCTCCACAAGCTCAAAGCACGTGGCAAGTTCAAGGGCTCTTAATGAAAAATACGATACTTTCGCTCTAGAACCTCTTGCTTGCGCCCCTGTAATACTCTGGGATAAATCAACTGCTGATGTAAGTGCCTTTAATTTCAGTGTAATTTCATTTAGAAGATACAAGAGTATTACATTTTCATTTAATGATTCGGATGCGCTTTCTGTAAGGGGGGAGCAGCATCACCTCCCTGTTACGGAGAGGTGAGCGAAGAGAAAGGCAGCGATTTGGGGAGCCCTCGGTGAAGCTGGGAGAGCACGCAAACCTCTCGCTCCTATTCCACCTTTCTGCTTTCAACGTGAACCGGAATGTGAAAACAACGTATGAAGATAGACACATTTCAGAGCACGAGATTCAGCTCTAGACCGCCAGCCCCCAAAGCTGCGGTATTTCCTAGGCAGGGCGTACCTCTGCCCCTCTCTTAAATCGAGAGGTCCATTTTTGTCTTCTTTTTCTATTTCGTTCTCGCAAGGGGAGATTGCGTGGCATGTTTGTTGGGACTATAATGCCACATTCGCTAATGAAATAAAGTGGGTTTTTTGGAGAACTTCTTTTAAGCAAAACCATGTGTTCCAGGGAGGAAACATTCTTCTGGTAAACAGCTGAGCCCTTAACATTTAGCAACATAACTCTGTGTTTGTAGCTATTGAAAAAAACTGTGCGACC
Organism: Cariama cristata; assembly: GCF_000690535.1. Taxonomy (NCBI): domain Eukaryota; kingdom Metazoa; phylum Chordata; class Aves; order Cariamiformes; family Cariamidae; genus Cariama; species Cariama cristata. The sequence continues at coordinate 3,426 of NW_009614230.1, read as the reverse complement.
GAGGAAGCCTGCGTTTCTGGGGCCGAGGACTGAAAGCATTTTGCTGGCTGTCAGAAAGCCAGCCCTTTCTTTTATGTATACGGGAGATGCAAGAACCAGCTATTGGATGGTTACTTCTTATGGTTCTAATAAAATTTGCCTCATATCAAAACGCTGCTGGGTTTTAATGTTGACGCCGAGCTGAGGGATGTTCTCTACTCCGGCACAGCTGGCTCTCGCTTTCCAGAAATATAACTGTGCCCTGGCATTACTTGCAAAAATTGCAGCCCTAAATCATTTCCTCACTCCTCTGACCTGTGCCAGAAAGGACCCTCCACAGGCAGCTCTCCCCGCTGGTATGGGGAAGGGGGTCATTCCTCCTTCGCCCCCCAGGAGCGATGCCGTGCCAGCAGAGAGCTGCGGCGGAGGGAGGTAGCTGGGGAACAGGAGAAATTACCTGCAGACATGAGCAGCAGCCCCGGAAAGCTCAGGGGAAAAAAAAAAAGAAAGATAATACAGCTGGAAACTGTGGGCAGAAACAGGACTGAGAAGATGGAAGTGCTCCGTCTCCGGCTCTCGCCCCTCGTCCCATGAGCCCCCCGATTTTGGAGAGGCATGTGCAGCCACAGGGCTGCGAGACAAATGCTGCCGGAGGGGAGCGGGGAAGTTTTAATTAGTATAAGTGATTTCCTGAGCGGCATTCGGGAGGGAAGGAGGTTGGGCGGGTGACTTTGAGATCACACATCGCTTCTGCGTCCAGCAGCTGGAAGGGGAAGGCCACAGCCCCGGCTCCCTCCGAGCCGAGGGAGATGGTTATTCCTCTGCCTCCTCGTCTCGCTGGAGCTGGGATGCTGAGCTCTGGGCATCACGTTGACCCTTGCGGTACAAGGGGATCTTATCCTGTTCCTTGTAGCCCCCAAAGCAGCCGGGCGTGCTTACAAATTTCAGTCACTGCCAGCTAAGGCCAAATGAGATCCCATGATAAAAGTTCAAGGCCCTGCATTCCTCTTCTTATCGCTTTCCTGAGCGGATCCTCATTTTAGTCGGACTTGTGGTACTTTCATCCAGTTATCTCAAAGTACATAGTGACTGCCGTAATTACTGGCAATAATGAGATAATTAATTCTTCTAGGTATTATTTTCAAGGGATAAATACTACTATCCTTGCTGTAAGCATGGGGAAACTGAGGCAAGGAGGAGCAGTTGTTGGACAAAAAGAGGTTTGTTTTACTTTTAATAGTATAATCCTTTCCTGGTTTTATTTGTAGAGGTTTATGTATTTGTTTCTTAATATGCTTTGTGCTCTATTATTGCTTTCCAGTAATTCTGTCTGTTAGTGTTTTGGCAGATAGCATTTAGCAACAGTTGGTTGTGTGTACGTACTAAGGTTCATTTAAGAAAACGGCAGTGTTGTTAGAAAAATTAACAGATGCTGAAGGATTTTGTTTGTTTGTTTGTTGATATATATATTTGATTTATCTTAAACCTGTTTTCCTGGGTTTTCCTTTTTCTTCTTCTTTCTCTTGTTTTAGATGACCTTCTTTTTCAGAAAAAAACCCCACAAGTAGCATTCTTTTCTATTTATTTTCCATATGCTTCAGCTTGCATTCAAGTCTCTGATATGGAAAGCTAACCGAGTATGACTTTCTAACATGTAAAGACCGAAGATATTCTACTGGTTATGAAGCTTGTAAGGCAGAGGTATGGTTTTACTAATATATCGGTTAATTACTTATCTCTGTAATTCATATTCAGAAGATACATGCTGGTTTGGTAGCACTTACCAAAGAACATAAGTTTCCCACAGTTCAGGTACATTTCCCTGAACTCGTTCGAAGGGAGGATAGACAGGTGGCCAGAGCAGACGGGAAGCTGCACCGAAAAAAGAAAAAGGACTTTATTTTGTTTGTCAGATTTTTCTGGTACTTAACAAAACTAACTGATCCATACGATACTCTCTGGAGTAGCAAATAACCACCCAGTTCTTTAACTTTTCTCTCTCAGGCTGTGCTCCAGCAAGCACACAACGTGCTCAGTTTTACTATGGCGAGTAGTACAGCGCTATTTCAGTGGAACTATGTGCTATATAAAACTAAGCACACATGCAACTATTGGTAGGAGCAAGTCTCTAGATAGGAACTAGTGTCACGAAACTCTTATTCGAAACATCTGCTTTGCTCCAAACTTGTTGTTTAGTAAGGGCCTGACTTTTAAAAGCATTGAGGTGTTTATGTGCACCTTGGTGTCTTTATAAAGCTGGCACTAATTCCTTACTGAACTATGGATTAAGGGCCTCTAGAGAGTCTGAAAACCTTATATAGACTTATTTCAGTCAACTTTTAATTCTAAGGAGACTTAAAAAAAAAAGATGTTAAAATTAGTCTCAGCTGTGTTAAAAAAGTGCTTCACAAGCAAGGGAAACAGTCAACCTGACAAAATAAATAAACGGAGGTAATACAAGACTTCCATAACCAGAATATTTGGGGGAATTTAGTAGCAATAACAGGCAAAAAACCTGTGAGACCCACAACATTGTTTCTAAGGTGATGCTGTTAGGTTTGATGCTGTTAACCCCAACAGCTTTAGTTCTGAGACTTTCTGCTCTCCAGGCTATTTTCCTATCGCTTATTTGTCCTTGCAAGGCTCCCTCCACCTTTCTTTCAAAACATAGAGATTTGCACGCTGCCTATGGCTCCAAGACTTTTCCGGAAGGCTAATATACGTACGGTCTTTAAGCACTTCTGGAGAGGTTTGAGTGTTCCCCTATTTGTGTTTTCCATTTTGTGCCAGGGGAGACAACAACCATCTTGCTGGAAATGAAGCCCAGACAAGGGAAGCTGAAGCGTAGGAGTACGCGAGGGAGCCGGTGGATAACTGTTACAGGGCTGTGAATCTCCACTCATGCCTTCTCTCATCGCCTGTGGTGTTTATTCTGGTGTTCAGGCCAGGCTCTTCCCAAATACCTGCTTCGATTCTTACGTGCAAGATTGCGCAGAGCTCAGCCCTGAGGGCGGGTGATGAGAGAAGTCCTCGCAAATGCCCCAAATGAAACAAAACTGCTTTTTCCATAAAAAAACATACACATGCCCACATTTCCCTTCCACTCCTATCCTGTAACGGTGTACAGCCCAAAAGAGCCCAAATGCACTAAAGGGAAAAGCCGGGATGGGGTGTTTCCTCATTGATGAGTCCTTAAAGATTTGAGGAAAACTCTTGGCAGGTCAGTAATCCTCACTGAGCTCTGAAACACCTCAGGGCCCGTGAAGGCTTATGAAGGAACCCGTCCCTCCCCACAGCCCAAGGGTCAGGCCGGGCCCGGCCTCAGAAGAGCGGGGGCATTTTCCAGGCACTGCTGTACCGCCTAACGCCTCCTGCCTCCTTCCCCAGCACACACCGGGGGGTTTGGGCACGAAGTGTGGGTTTATTTACTCTTTGGCCCGGCTGCCA
>NW_009614229.1:0-2882 GCF_000690535.1 Cariama cristata | reverse complement strand
CGGGGCTGCCGTTCTCCCTCTCTCCAGAATTAACACCGCGGAGGATATACTCCGGTTAAACACAATGATTATATTCCCCCCCCAAAAAAAGGGGAAGAACAGCAAATAATAGTCTTGCGATTGAAGTGTATTAAATGGAAAGGTTGGACCTGCACTGTGATTTTATAGCTTGCTTAGTCTTATCCATCTAATCAAGAACATTCTCATAATTTGTGGTATAATGATGATGTGACACATTATATTAATAAAAAATGAAGCAAAAATGTCACTGGCAGTAAGCTTCGAAACTGGATAATGGGTTTCCTGCTGTAAGGGAAATGTTGAGACATTTACAGAAAAATAAACATCGAGGTGCAGCTGAGAATATTATTTTCAAAAGCAGCCAGCGATCATTATCTAGTCACAATAATTACCTAGTCACAATGTTCAGTTTCATTGGCAACTGGGCTGTTAAACCAAACAACCGATTTATTGCAATAAAAAAAGCAAAGACTGAGCCAACAAACAGGCAAGCAGCCAAACCAACCCAAACAAGAAGATGGAGACATTGGAAGAAGAAGAAAAAAAAATTAAAGAAAAGGTCTGAAGGGCAAAATCTATTTGCCCATATTAACCAAAAGGCAGTAGTTTTTGCACGATTGATGTCCTTCTCTGTATAAACTGGTTCTGTGCTTGATCTAACAGTCATTTCCTTGAAGATGTAAATATAAGGACTTTTTTAATTTCAAACCCCTTTTGTTAGTCAAAACCAGGAATTCGCTGCCTAATAAAGCGTGCTGTCTGCCACACCGCTGTGAGAGTTCAACTCCCAAGTCCATCAAACATTTCTTTTTCCCTGCAATTCAATACCAGACTAAAGGGGCAAGCTGCAGGTTAGGATCTCTTAGATCATGAAAGCACACACCAGCACAGGTCCAACCAAAGTCTCCTCTCTTCTTCTTTGACCATACTCTTACATGGGTTTTCTTTCAAATGCACTGGGAAACACATCAACATTCAAACTCACACCAGAGCTGGGCTTTTTTTTTCTTCATGTACACTCACCTCTCACTTCATAACCACATCTTTCAGCCTTTCCATTCATCTCATCCCAAATATCTGCTGGGATAAGAGCAAACAGATTATAGTTTGTGTTTTAACACCTCACATGTATAAGGTAATAAGAGTTTACATATTAGCTTATCCTAAATTTTTGCTTGAAGAGTTCCTTAGAGTTCTTATCTTCATCATATTTTGTTTTCCTCCACCTTTCCCTCACAACCTTTCTCCTACTCATCACTTGGGCCATACCCTTGTAAAAACAAGTACTCCATACTCCTGGTCCTCCTCAGGCTTTTTCCTGGGTCCCTACTCCACAAAAGCATAGGACACAGGCCTGTCCTCTCTCACGTCATCATCTTATCTTCACAGCAAGGTTTCTCTCAAATCTCTCTTTTCTCCTTTTTCCAGTAACTCAAATCCATCTCCTCTTTTGCTCTAGTTCTTCAAAATCCCACTAGTTTTTCAAAACTCCTCACATACACATCAACTCCAGACTTATACACCCCAGATACCAAGCCATCTTAGCAGCTTACCAAAATTTCAACCTTTCCAATGTTTCTTTTTCCACCAAACTTTTAAGAAACCTACCTCAAGAGTCAGACTTTCTTCCAGCTTCTGAGACTTCTGCTGCTGCTTCTTCTTGCACCTCCGCTTCCAATATTTCTTCCTTCCCCTCCTCTTTCTCCCCTCACAAGCCCCTGCTGCAGCTCCTAAAGACCTTCCCATGCTCTCCCCTTGAGTCCTTTCTGATTTTGGGACACAAGCTTGACAACTCAACCCAACGCTAGCCATCAGAGAAGTGGACAACCTGCCCTTCTTCAAGGCAGCCACTTCATACTCCCATCCGATAGGATACCGCTGCAGCAATTGGTTTGTTTTCTCCGTAGGCTTAATTAGGGTAAGAAGGGAGCCTATTGGTGCTAAGCACCCTGCACCCTAAATTGAGTTAGGCTTGATAAGAAAAAAAATACATCTGGGCTTCAACCTTCTCTAGTAATCCTTCTAGTTCTGTGCACAGTGTGTCTATACAAGCACTGATTCTTCCCACAGCTGTGTTACCTACTGGAATAGGGACATCTGATCATCTACATAAATTTTCCCTACCTCCCACAAACACACTGCAGACAGTTAAAAAAACCCAAACAAACCAAAAAAAAACCCCAAAACCCAAAAAACCCCATCCTACAGTTGCTCCCAGCATTGCAGCAATTACACTCCTCAGCGTTATAGCTCAACAAACTCCTCCTGTGCTGCTTAACCAGCTGCTAATAGAGAACTGAATATGAATTACAAGTGGTGATAGGACCGGGGAGGGACAGGTCTGAGATAAGTGGGTTGAAGGTAGATTTTTGTGTGTGTGTGGGTGCTGTATTAAAGGAAAGAACTTTATGAGGCCAGCTTTAGGCTTCTCCGTCATCTTTCCTATCCCATAGCCATTTATTTTTTAACGTAACACTAGAGAAAATGGATGTCAAAAATGTAATGGGGTGGTGCTCAGTGCCTGCAGCCCTCTTGTGTTAGGTCTGTAACAGACCCCCTTAACTGCTCTGCTGCTGATAAAAATATGGGCTCTGGTTACAAGACAAGATATTCTGAGTTGGATACTTACTTTGTTTATTGGAAAGAAATTGTTCATGGGAGTGCTTTGTATCTGCACTTTCTGTGCAGCTAATTGACAAAACAGAGCTTGGATGGGATATAATCTTCTATCTGTTATGTCAAGACATACAGTGAAGTTATATGTAGTTATACATGACTACAGCAATACCAGACTCCATAGGTATATTAATGTTTAGCAGAAAAAAATGCAAATTAGAAACCTATTCTTTACATTCTAATCA
>NW_009614228.1:235-1484 GCF_000690535.1 Cariama cristata | reverse complement strand
GCATCAGGAAGTTATCTTCCACACACTCTTAGGAACCTCTTGGACTGTCATTTTGCCAATGACAACATGTAAAGCCAAAGCAAATTAGTCTTGATCTTTATTTGAATGTGTTTATATATATCTGAGACATTTGTTTCTGTGATGTTAACATAGAAAAGTTGCATAAAGCATGAAGAAACACTTCTACCTGAAACAGCACACCATTTTTATGCATTGATTACACTTACAATCATTTGTATACAAGAAATTTCAGTGATATCTAACATTTGTGAAGTGTATTTTATTTCCATGTGTAGTATAATATTAGTGTTTGAAAGTGAAAAGTTTTAAAATGTCGTTCAAGCAATATGCAGAGTTCTAGGATCTTTGTTACACAAATTAGTGCCTTTGAGCCAACAGCAATTTAAATGGGAACATAATTGTAAAATGCCAGTCCAAAAGCTTGATCTTGAACTAGCCCTACATGCATTTCAATAACCACTACCAAAAGTGGAATCAGCTAGGAAATCGTAAAACCACGTGACATTGGTGGGAAATACATTCCAGATTTGGCATCTGGTTTCATTGTTGAAGGAGATAAGGAAAGGTCTCTTTTTCAGAAGGAAAAAGCGTAAATCACTGTAGGGTTGAAATCAAACAACAATGATAAACGTCAGTTTATTTAGTGTGTCATGTATAAAATTAACTACATTTAAACTTTAAAAAGCAATTTTTAGGAAAGCTGCTGCCGCCTTCATTTATTTAGAGAAGAATTTGGATTGGCACCCAGCATAGCAGAAATATGCACAGCTGCTTTTATTTATTTGTTTTATTCATTAACAAAAAAGCAGCTTGGAAGGGAAGAATTTCAGTGTCCTACCCTTCATTATTACTGCTATTATTATTGCTATTATTCAAATCCCTTGTAATAGATTTTTGATTATGTAAAATCAGATCATAAACCACAAAAAAAACCCTCAACAACCACCACCAAAACCCCCCCTAATATTATGCATATGTAAAATACATAATGCATATATATTTGTTGTTCATATATACATGTATGGTTCATGTATATATATGTTTCCTAGAAACATTTGATTCACATTTGTCTTAAAGAATGAAAAGGAAAAAAATTATTACTATTTTTAAAACCAAAGTATATAAATTCTATGTTAATTTCCAGAATGAGTTTTTCAAGTCAGACTTCATAGAGGTAGTATTTTTTATTCTAGTAAAATATTGATGTTAAATATTTTTTATTTCTTCA
>NW_009614228.1:0-209 GCF_000690535.1 Cariama cristata | reverse complement strand
AAGACCTCAAACAAGCATAAAATGAGGAAATATAAGGGTAAGAAAACACAGACAATATACTTTGTTTTACATATTTTAAAATACTTCTTTTCCTGAAACAATTACTTTCATGTTTATAACATATGTGAAATATATATGTTTCAGTCAGAATTATTATGAAATTATATATACACAGATATATGTACCTACTGTGCAAAGATGTGAAATTC
>NW_009614227.1:373-585 GCF_000690535.1 Cariama cristata | reverse complement strand
ACCTTGCAGCCGGGTGCACCGTCAGCTGCTCCGGTGTCACATCCTTCCCCAGCACTGTCACGTAGCCCCGGCCATCGCCCAGCCCCGCGCAGATGGCTGTAGGGTGGCTGCTGGCCCAGTACAGCTGCCCGGTGAACCAGTCCACGGAGATGCTGTTCACCTCCCCAGCATCTGCAGAGATGGAGAGGTTTAAGGCACAGCACCCCCTGCTC
>NW_009614227.1:0-222 GCF_000690535.1 Cariama cristata | reverse complement strand
CGGCCCCGGCCCCCCCCCCCCCCCGCCAGCCAGTAGTAGGTTTCTCGGAGCAGGTCGTACACCAGGGCGCGGGGTTCGGTCTCGGTGGAGAGCAGGGGTCGGTAGGCTTGGGTCCGCACGTCCAGAAGGGCCAGGTCCTGCGCCACGGCCACCAGGATCTGCGTCGCGTTGTCTGCCCGGGCGAGGGGGATGTCGCCCGGTGAGCGGGGACGTGGCTAGCTT
>NW_009614226.1:0-4770 GCF_000690535.1 Cariama cristata | reverse complement strand
AACCTTGCCACACAAACCCAATACAATCTTTCTTTGAAATATTGTAAGGTGAAGGTAATAGCAACCTTGTTTCCTACCCATACTGCACATAATTTCTTTTTCATGCTTATTTTAATGTTTCACCCTTTTGTTTTAATGTGTTGCTCATTTGCGTTAATGTTTCACAATAGGGATGGGAAGAAAGAGAATCAGGGCACTGTATGGACTTTGTTGGCACACACCCAAAAAGTCTAGGCAGAAAGAAGTCTCACCTTGTAAGCATACAATGGTTTGGGAGGAGATAATTTCCTATTGTCCTTTTATTTTTTTCCGTCTCACCAACTGATGTTTGAGAGTTTGCTATTCTCTTTTAAAAGTGATCTGTTATAGTTCCTTTTTTGCCTTTCAGTTTAAAACTCCTTTGTTCTTTTGGGGGATATTGCTATAAGTACAGTCTTAGGCCAAGCGAAGTTCCTGTCACACTATCTTTTGGTTGATTAGTCGTAGATTAAGTTGGTATAATTACTGTCTCTTTCCTTGGGCATCTGGGCACTATTCTAGTATGAGTTGCAAATAACATGGTAGGTCTCCCTTACTGTGAAAGACAGATTTCCAGCATCTCTGCATGTCTTGACTTATATAAACGGCTACAGCTCTCTTCCGACAACAGAACAAAACACATCTGTGGATCTCTGAGAAATACAGTTTTATATGCTACTCTTTTAAATGTATATGTACAAAATCCTCTGTACCCTGAAGATCAAATCACGAGAAAAGTGACTATCAGGTGAATCCTTAAAATCATAGCAGATGGCTGTATCTAGCTTGATATAATTTCATCTTATCAATGATTTTTGAATTATCTCAAATGTCATCATCTATAGTAAATTACATGCTGCATCTGTTCTGCAGGAACCAGTGAGATCAGGACTGAAATGGTATTAAGCACTCTCACATCTGCGTAAAGTGAGGGGTGTATTTAATGAGGTCTCTTTTCTTCTGCACCTCCATTCCAAAGGGAACTGAGCTGGCATGGAGAATTTTTTCAGGAGATGATGCAAATTTTAAACAGTTGGGCAATAATTACGATTTTTTTTTTCAGTGTCTTTTAAAAAGAAAGACCAGAAAGGATGAAGCTTCTTTCCACAGAAGTTTTTGGAGGCTTCTTTTGTTTCATTTCGTTTTACATTAAGTTACAATGTAGAATAGTGCATGAGATTTGTTACTTTCAGTTAAAGAGAAGTTGTAGATACTTTAATTTTAAATTAAGTATCTACAGCTCCAAACAGACCCGTTCAACACAGAAAACTAAAAATGTATAATGCTTCTTCTGACTCAGTAATATTGTATAGCATATGGATTAATGAACCATCTCAACACATGACCCCACAGTCCTGTGAACCTAAGTTGTCTGTGGTACTAGAGCGCTCCGAAGATCTTTGAGATTGTGATCAATCCTAGTGGATGTCTATCTAAGGGTAAATAGATTTTCCTCAATTTCCCCCTCTCTAGTTACTTGTGAGAATAGAGTACTACAGAATAGCATAAGAAGGAGCTTACTTGTTCTGGTCTGCTTTCCAGGCTAACTGGTAAATATGCCTCCCAGTTCTGTCCATCAGTCTAACCTGGAAGGCTAATGGCAGTGGCAGGGTTTCTGCCCTGTCACCGATTGTGGCACAGGTTGGGACATTCGTCCTTCTCCTCTGAACCATCCAGAGTAGCAACTGAGTTGGCAAAACTACCCGAGCAAAAAAAGAAAGAAGAGTTATTCAGGGAGCTTACTGACAGCTTAGGATGCCATGAACCTAGAGGAGTCTGAACTTGTTCTACAGGGGCATGCTGTCCTCCTGGACAGCTGAAAGAAAAGGAGCCACCCTCAGTATGCTATAGAAAGCTATGACGGTCTGACCACTTGTGTTTTACAAAGATCTGCTTTACCTATGTCCCTGCAATACCCTGCTGGGTTATCTGTAACAGGGAACTCGCAGCCTGTCTCTTCCAGTCTAGTACATCCTTGTTGCCGGAGGACTGTAAACTGGCAGCTTAATAGCCGAAAGCTGAAGTTGGCACTGCCGAACTGTGCTTTCTTCTTGCTCCCTATGCACATTTGGACATATACCTTCTAAAGTGCTTTTTCCTTTTCCCTTGGAAATTTGCTGTGTATTTGATGATATCAACAAACCTTTGATACTGTGAGAAGTGTTTTGTCCAGTGTTTGAAAGGTCATGCCTATCTGTAGTTCTACAGCTTATGAACTATGTAACTCAGGAGTAGGAGGGTCCAGGGATTGTTTTGTAGTTTGGTTTTTGGGTTTGGGGTTGTTTTTTTGTTTTGGTTTGGTTTGGGTTTTTTTTGGGAGGGGGGGGTTAAACTATTACCTTTTTTAAAAATACTGGGTTTTTTACCACTATCATTTTTTTCTTTTTCAAATGATACTCTTTGAAAAGGATTGTATTCTTCCTTCAATTTTACCCTGATAAGAATAAAAGTGCAGGTTGAAACCCTGAATCTTAACCTGAGAAGACCTGGAGAGATTTTAGAGTGCATAAGAGAGCCTGTCCCTTCTGCATACTAAGCCAGAAGAGTGCATCCAGGCCCTCAATTTGGATGAAAATAGGATTCAAAATTTGAATGCAGTAGTAGTTTTTTACTTTTAAAAAAAAATTTTAGAATTCTAAACTAATATGAAACTGTATCTATTTGGAGGTTATTTTTAATTTAATTATTATAGGTAGAAGGTAGACTAAATTGTGAATTTCATTGTAGTCTAAAACACCTTATTCTCTAAAGCTGTCCTTAAAAAGTGTAAATAATTCAAGCCTGCACTTACACCATTTCCTGCCATAGATGTGTTGTCTGGATCTCAGAAACACAAGAGATTTCATTTTTTTCAAATTCTTTAAAGGCACACATTTTTTCCCAATCCTGTCAAATATTGTCAGTAGATCTCCCCTATCTAATTAAGTGGTCATTTAATCAATCTTCAGGCAGTAATTTTTCATTTTAAAGGACCTTTTCAGGGAAAGGCTAAGTGCTCCTTTAAGGCTGTGAGATAGCTTTCCTTAGTGCTGTTCAAAGTCGTCTTATAGCAAACTGTTGCAGTCAAATTCATAAAACTCCTGATAAAAATCAACCACTTTACAGTCTGCATTAAATATTCTCCTTCAGGAAGAATTTTTGTCTGAAAGTGAAGGAATTGTTCTGAAGTCTTAACTTGGCCTAGTTTTGGACCAACAAGTAAAATGAATAATACTTGCTGTTCAGAACTGAATTACTTAAGATTTTTCTTTGAACTAGAGCTTGGGGATTTTCTTATGGCAACTTGCATGGTTTATTGCTCCGGTGACATAAGGAAGCTTTTCAATGCAGAATTTTTCTACTTAATATCAAAATTGAGATGCTGACACTGTTCCATATGGTTCTCTAATGTTTGAATCAGGAGGCGAATTTCTTGGTGTTGCAGCAGTCTGCAATAAGTACTGCATAATCCCCGTGTGGCTGCGGGCAATGGCAGTGCACCTCAACGGCTGTGTTGCATGGCAGAATCAGATGTTTAGGCAGGCTGACCCACATCTGTTCTTCAGAAATACTACACCTCTTCTTTCTGTATTCTGTTTTTAGCAAATGACTACTTAAAAATGGCACCAATAGGTTCCTAAGTGATTTTTATATTGCTCACTAGATTTTGGTGGGGATTTTTTTTGTTGATTCTTCCTAGTTCAGTTGATTTTATTTTTGTCTAAATTTATCCTTTTTGCTGTTAGCGCTTCCTGGCTGAGACTAATATCAGCATTTTAGGCTATAGCAGTTGCTGCCGTCTATTTTGGTTTTGCATTTACTGTCTCTTGTGTTGTGCATTCATCTCTGCTTATCTCCACCTCTGCTAAGCTGTAGAATTTGTCCCACATCTGCCTGCCTTCTCTCTCCTGTGTGTTCTTGTCATCTCTGCTTGCCCAGCTCATTGCAACACCAGTGTCCTATGTAACCTGTACACATTTTCTTCTGCTTTTTCTGTGTTCTTGCATTTCTTTGTTTTTCTGTGAATTTGCCTTTCCCCACCTAGCTTAATGCTTTACCCGATAGCTCTGGGTTTCAAGGACCGTGCTGACACCAGGAACCTAAAATGAGTAAATCATGAGTCAATGAACTCTTTACTTGTAAGGCACCAACAAAGCACAAGAAGCAGTAATATAACAAGAGGAGTGAGCACAAGGAGTGGTTCTGTATTTTGTTACTAACAATATGATTTCATTTATTACTAGGGATGATTGCTGCTGGGTGTAGCGATCAATTGTGGAGTAAGCAAGAGATCAGCTGATGAGAGGAACTGGTGTGGTTGCTCCAAGCCTGTCGTTCAGCCAGCCTATTTATTGACTGTTTGTATGTCAAAGTTCTGGGTTTTTTATCAAGCATGTGAGGTTTTGGGGAGCAGAGGGGAGTACTGCTGGAGGAGGTACCAAGAAAGGATTCTCAGGAAATCAGGAACCGACCTATTGGGGACTGCAGTCTCAGGAGGTATTTGGGAGTGCTGCTGAACAAACCTTGAGAGTACAAGCCTGAGTAGCTTCTGCACTGGAAGTGGGGTTTGCAAAAAGAACTCCCGAGGGCTGCAAAAGCACCTCCAGTCAACCTGTCAGCTGACAGGGAACGCATGGTAACCAATCGAGTACTCATGGGACTGTCGCACTGACTTTTACAAGTAGGCTAAGTTGTTAAATTCATCTGGAGGGGAGCAGCATGGAGGGGTATCCCCCTGGCACCCCAAGAGTTAGCAGTGGTGTAAGCGGGCTC
>NW_009614225.1:666-2548 GCF_000690535.1 Cariama cristata | reverse complement strand
CCCGGGATGCCGCACACTTACATGGGCTCTACCGCTCTCCCCGTCGCTGCTCACCGGCGCATCGGCATCTGTTAGAGACAAGCACAGCGCAGTTCATTAGGCAGCAAATTCGGGGTGGTGGGAATCGCCAGGGGCTGGGGGTCTGTGGTCTTCCCGCTGCCACCCACCGGCACACAAAGGGGGGATATCACGGCCACGTTTCCCCAGCTAGCACAGCCAGGACACCTGTGGAAAGAGGTTTCAGAAGACAGGGAAAAAGCCCCCCGGCTATCATGTCAGCAGCTGGCAAGGTCGGGGTGTAAGAGGAGCACCGTGCAGGTCTGGGGCTGCTGATCCCCAAAACGTCACCAGCCTGGATATCCCCGGGGAGCTGCAGCCAAGGGGACGGTGATGTCCCTGCCAAGGCACACGGGAGGACGAGGAGCCCAGGACGTGCACGGACACCCTGAAAACACGTGGCTGGAAGGCTGGAGGCAGCTCAGGTTGTAGCCTAGAGAGCAGGACAAGCTCCGGGTACCGTGGAGCAAGCAGACCTCAAAGAAGACCTCAAGCCGCCCAAGAGGAGCGTGAGCTCAGGGATGGCTCTCGGGGCTTTTCTCAGATGTGACGTGGGAGAGAAAACCGGAGGGTTCCCAGGGCTCTGCAGTGGTTTGGTGCAATGAAGGGCTGGGGAGCGTGCCGGGCTCCTCGGGCTCCCCAGGGGTTTCTCTGGCCCTGGGTCTGGGGTGAGTTTGCACCAACAAGGTCCCAGGACCACGCGGCCTCAGCCCTCTTGGCACCTCCAAGCACGGCCCACGCTTCCCTGGGATCGGGATGCCGCAGCCCTCACCAGAAGGAGGAATTTTTGCTCCCTTTAAGCCAGATTGACTTTATTTTCCCCCAGTGGAAGAATGAATGCTGAGAAAAAATACCAGTTCCCAGGATGAAACCTAAGACACAGTACTGGAAGCAAAACAAATAAATAAGAGGAAACCTTTTGGCAGGGGAACCACGGTCTGAAAGGTCTTTGCTTTCAAGAGGAAATAAAAAAAATTCTTCAGTTTTGTTTTAGTGACGGTGAGTCTGGTCCTTTCTCTGTTGGGAAGCACAGGAGCTGCCCCAGGACTCTCGCGTTGACCTGGGGGGATTCCCAGCCCCAAGGAAAGCACAAAGATGGAGAGTTTTTCCTTAAAGAGTTTTTCTCCCAAGTGCTTGTTGTGTTTTTGAGCTATGAAGCTATTTACACTTTTTTTGAGCAAGGATGAGTGTGAGGAAGACAAGGGAGGACACGAACCTCTGTTCCTCTTCACCCTCACCGTGGCTGACATCCCTGCGGGGTCGGTGCCATGAGGGTGCACCTCGATGCCTGAGGTTGTCCCGTGATTGCACAGTGCCACAAAAAAACATTTCTGCCAGGCAGAGCCCTCTCCTGCGGGGCCTCGAGCACACGGCAGCGGCACCGGCATGGCCACGGCCGGTATCTCCCTGCCTCCGGCTCGCGGTGAGGACAAGGTACCTTTTCTCTCATCCTTCCTCGGTTGCCTCTGAGCACTCCCTGCCCACCCGGGCAGCTCGTTGGTGGCCTTGGGGCATCCCAAGTCTTTGTCCAACACCTCCCAGGGACCTGCTGCCATGTCACTTGGAGGGACAGTCACTAAACCGAGAGGGATAAAACAAACGCCGGGCGCTCAGCAGGCAGCAGCACTGGCACTGGGCAGCAGTGCTCCGCAGCACACGGCCGTCCCACCACAGCCTTGCTGTGGTCCCCAGGCCTCGGCTGAGCTCAGCTCTCTTTCGCAGGGGACCCGGCTGTTCCCACACCTCCATCCCTTGGGCTTCGCCCGGACAGAGGAGCCCAAACTGCTTCCAACCCCCCCGGGCGCGTTTCCAGGGTTTGCCGCGA
>NW_009614225.1:0-584 GCF_000690535.1 Cariama cristata | reverse complement strand
CTCATAGCCGACCGGCTCCGTGTCCGGGTCTGTTCCCCTCCAGACAGGAGATGGGGGTCCATGCCCCGGTAAGAGGTGGATGCTCTTCAGGGCTCTACAGCCCACGTGAGATCCTCATCCCCAGCCAGAATGGTTTGTACCACCTGCAGGAACAGGCTTCCTGGGGCCGGTTCCTATCGGATCAGCTCCAGCACCAATGTACAAAGCACAACACCACTGCCCAGGCCAAGCAGGGCAGGGACGGCCACCGATGCCAAGGACATTTTGCCCATGGCAGGGCTGGTCACCCATGGCTCCCGAGCCCAGCTCCAGCCCTTGGCTCGCACTGACTCCTCCTGCACAGGAGACCTCCCGTACGACTGCTCAACCCATCCACCCCCTCCCCGGTGCCGCCTGTGCTCCCGCTCCCTCGGACACAGGCGCCGCACACCAGATCCTCTCTTAAACGCACCAAATTGCAGACACTCAATGAATAATCAGCCTCGCTCTGCTGTCGCTGGGACTTTTCCTGCACGAACTCCTGAGGTTGTCTCTACCGCTGACTCACATTAAAGAAACTTCCAAAAATAGTCCCCTCGCCTGCC
>NW_009614224.1:17408-17648 GCF_000690535.1 Cariama cristata | reverse complement strand
GCTGAGGGAGCTGGGGTTATTCAGCCTGGGAGAGAGGAGACTGAGGGGAGACCTGATCGCTCTCTACAGTGACCTGAAAGGAGGTTGTAGCCAGGTGGGGGTGATCTCTTCTCCCAAGTAACAAGCGATAGGACAAGAGGAAATGGCCTCAAGTTGCGCCAGGGAGGTTTAGATTGGATATTAGGAAGAATTTCTTCACTAAAAGGGTTGTCAGGAACTGGAGAAGGCTGGCCACGGGAG
>NW_009614224.1:0-17294 GCF_000690535.1 Cariama cristata | reverse complement strand
ATTCTATGATTTTCTGCAAAGGAAAACTTGTAGAAACTCACCACCTATGAGCGTGCTTGATAGAAACCTCTTGTTTACAAAGAGACAGAGAAAGTTCATATTGCAAAACTGGAAATCAGTCACATTTACCACCATAGCAGCTAAAGGCCAAATGGAGATCTGTTGCAATAACCAGTGTATGCACATGACAGAAGACAGTTCCTGTCCAGAAATCAATTGCTTCACAGAGCAGAAAGATTTAGAGCAACAACAGTTTCCTCTAGTTCATTAACATAAACTAGAACATTAACATAAACCAGAACATTTGCTCCTTTTGTCACACTAGAATCATCAATTAAGTACAATAAAATTGATAGCATACACTTGTCATGGAAAAGCTGCAGAAATGTATGTAATGCCACTGGTGTGGGGATATTCCAGGAAGCATGTAAGCCCCACGCGAAGGCAGTCACGCTTACAGCGGACCCCAATACTTTGCTATCCCCATACTTCTTACAACAGTGCTTAGAAGAGGCGCCGTGGCTACAGCTCTCATTTCTGCCAGTTCTGTGTCATTTCTGTACCACTTCTGTAAGTCTGCTCTCATCACAAAGTGCCAAAAGAGATTAAAATCTGACTACAGGTCCCCTCCAGCCAACACTCCGTCCCACTGGCAATACCTAACATTGCTGAACATTCAGGAAGATCATCAGCACAAAAATGGAGTTTAAAAATTTTGAAGGACACATTTAAAGCAGTAATATTTTTATGTTCTCTCTCCTTCTTGTTTCCACTCCCCAGCCCCAGTATATGTGCACAGACATGCAATGTTTCATTTATGTAACCATTTTTCTCCCATTTATCTTTTTTCCCAGATTTTCCATCTCTTGTCCTTGTCTTATCGCATTGTTTTGCGTCATATTTCTTATATGGGGCGGGGGGGGGGCACAAATCAAAAACATTAGAAAAATTCAATCCAGAGCTACTATTTAAGTCAACTCTCATATACATCCAGTAATTGGTTGACAGTGCTTTGTCAGGGACATAGTATTCTCAACAGTTGTGTTAACACAAAATCTATGATGAAAGTATTTCTGTCAGTCAGCCCTTTTATAGAAAAAATACTTTTAAGAGTAATCTCCCTGGTTAATACACAGATAATAGCATAGCATACCCAATATGCAATCATCCTTTGAAAGCCTAATTTGCACCAACTGTTCTCCATTGGGACTACTTTCTCGGGACAACCCTTACCGGCTCAAAGGTAGAGACTGACTGGAAAAAAAATTACCCGTACTAGCTACCTGGTCACCACTAGGTCTCTAAGCTAAATACATCATTTAATACAATAAACTGCATTACAAAGGGCACCTGGGGAAGCCAGTCAAGCTTGGCCACAAGCTGCACTCCAGATGTGTTGTAAACATAAAGAGGTGAAATGGGAAGTGAGGCACAGAAAGCTGAGTAAGCAGGTTGAAGGACAAGGGCATTTTATAACTACTGCTCCAATTCCTATCCCTTAAGCCCTATACAAGGCTATTCCAGCAGTGTTACAGACCAGAAAAGAAAACCGAATGGCACTGTAACTAAGCTGAACCATCTTTCCCACTCCAAATTAATTTTTAACAAAAAGCTAGATCTTTTGTCTGGTTCACTTTACAACAGCATGAACACAAGCAGAGCATGGTAACAGAAAGAGGGAGGAGAGCACACTATGGCCTTATGTTGCCTTATATTGACCATGAAACCAGGACACCAGTCAGATACTCACCACCTGTTATTGGTTTACACATTGCATTGGTTTTTTTAGTCAAAGGGAAGAAAACTGGATTCAGTGGAGAACCTGAGTAAAGAGAAGAAACATTTAAAGTCATTCCTTTTGGTGTCAATATGATTTCATTCCCTTTCAGCAAAATTTGGCATTTATTTGCTAGCAGACTGAAACAGGAAACTGATCTCATTGTTCTTGGGTTCAGATAGGAAATGTAATGTCATTTCCACCACCTGCCTTCTTCATAGGCACACTCTCAGCATATGGACCAAGCAGCTTCCTGAAATGCTGATACATTTAACCTTTCTCACTCTTCTTTCATCCCTCTCTAGTTGCAAACTACGTTTTTCTAACTAGGAAAATACTGAAACAAAAAAAACCCTTGAAGACATTCTAAGGCAACAGGCAGGCAGAAATATAAATACAGAAATTAATGACATTTCTGGTTAACAAAGCGAACAGTTGAGAAGAACATAGCTTAAGACTCATTTTTAGCAGTGGAGTCACAATCTCTTTTGCAAAAGATTCTAAAAGTAGTAGCTGTAAATTAATCTTTAAACATCTGCAAATACGTGTGCAAACAGCCAGGACCAGCTGGTTTGCCATCCTTAACGTGACAGCAGTAGCAAACTCGTAACAGTTCAAAGTACATAACAAAGAGAAACTCATTTTGTGGTATTCCATGGAACTAATTAATGTCTGAATGAGCACAGTTTAATTGCTTTACCCTTTTCCTTCTCTTCATTACACTGCAATTTTTTTCTTGCTTATTCCACTGTATACCAAATACTCTCCTACTGCTGTACATTCAAGTGGGCCCTTTAAGATTAAAAGATCCACTCAAAAGAACCTGCAAGCTTCCAGTCTTTGTATTCACCTTGGCTCTCTCTTGTCCAGGCATCAGGATGAAAATTCAGTGCAAATGCTCCTGCTATGTGCATTCATTACCACAGGAATAGAACATGACCTCTCCAACTAAATCCCAAAGTTAGGACAAATGTGGGACCAGAGTTGCAGGACATGTTAGGTGGCACAATTATCTGTGAGGGTATGTGGAAGGAGAGTGTCGCTCCTTTGTTACAAACTGCCCTCTAAATGAACTGGAATGAAGACAGACACTCTCCCAAACCGCTCTGGATGAAATGAGATCTGCTCAGCAATAATTGAGTACACACCCATTCTAAAAAGCAAAGTTGGCACAGGAGGCCCGTATGATACCGAAATAAGATCAGCTCATACTGAAGTGTTGTGCCCATGCAAAAACATTCTGCCACAAGAATAATTTAGTAAGAAAGCTTTACCTCAGAGCAAGGAATGTAAGAGAATGACGGGCTCTCTTGCACAGGTGTAAAAAGAAAACAGAGCATAAAGTTTCACTACATGAAACAGTTACAGAAAACAGCAGGTTTCCTTCCCCAGAATCAGACCAAATCCCTTTTAGTTTCTTTAAGGCTCCTTAGTCCAGGAGATTATTTTCCTCCCTTGCTCTCTCACTGTTCCTTTTATTAAGTCCAACTATTTCTTGTATTGGCTACTTGTAGAGTCCTGGACTTTGCTTACAATAATAATCTCTCTCCCCTTCCAGCCAAAAGGCGGCTACTTTACAGATACCTTCAGTATCCAGATTCATCAGCACAAAAACGGACACCAGAAAGCAGAACAGCACATTAAGAAGAGCTGAAACTACAATCACGCCGTGATTTGGTAAGTTTAAGATTCTGCGATTCAATTTAAGTGAGTTAAGTAGGAAACAAGACACCACCGCACAAACAATTGGAAAAGTCACTAAGATCAGTATAGATTATGGTATTTTGTGTCCATGAGACACTAAAAAAGAAACCTCAGTTTTCTTAACTAAAAAGGTCAGTTCAGGCCACAGAAGAAATAAAAGACCAAATCAAAGGAACAACAGCACATATATTTGTTAGTTTCATAAAATGTATGTTCTGTAGAACACTGTATAAGAATAAAAAGGAGTCAGTAATACACAAATTCCCTGTATGGTTTGCTATTAAATATTTTATACAACGCGGGGAACAATGTGCCTTTTGCACAGCTAGCATAGTGGTGAATCAAACACAAATCGTGCCTACGAACCTGGAGTTCCCGACTGGGACCAGAGATCATACTTCCTGTTGCGCTAAAATAAAGGAAAATGCATCTCAGCCCTAAATGGTTTAGGAACAGAAGCAAAAGGAAAACCTGCCATGAAATTACAAATACAAACAGATGCCTAACTTGTGAAAGATCCACTGACAGGCAAAGATAACAGCACTAAGGAAGAGGAAGAAACGTTTGTGTCCTCAGTTATGATGCCACATATGCAGTCATATTCTGCTTCCAGTTCCACAGGTTTAGTATCATTTTGAGCAGACTCAGTCACACCAGCTGCAGTGCCTTTTAAATACAATAGATTTTAAACGTAGCCGTTGATCCAAAAAGTCCATAACAATTCCATGACAGACCAATACAGACCATTCTACATCTGCCGCAATTATATACTATTGCTATAGGGATTTGTTACAGGTCATAGCCAAAGAAGCCTGGAAAGGCTTCCACTTAGACCTCGTCCCTTTATGCTCCTTAGGTCCTTTAACAAAAGAAAACACTAGGGACACAATTTCATAGCAAATTGTTTAACATTTCAGTGCATTTTACTGTAACAGCCCCTTCTTCAGGCTCTTCAAGTATTTAGGTACTCAAGTCTGTTCTTTACGCAAATATTGTCTCTTTTGCTCTTTCTACATGTGAAAAATACTACTTAATTTTACAACTATAGCATTTAGGAAAACCTGATCTAAACAAGTGTTATTGAAAGCTTTCTATTAAAGTGTTTAAAAATTAAAGGATGGGATCTTTTGAAATTTTAATTGTTAGTTTAACTGTATTATTTCCAGCAAAGTTAATCTAAACATTGTCTTCAGGAACAGCAAGTCCGTGAGCACTGAGTGCTTCTTAAACCTTGACCAGGCAAGAATCGCAGTGGGCACAGCTGCATGAATGTACGTGCATGCACACACATACTGTAAGAACAGGGCAAAAACTCCATAGAATAGGAACTCAGAAAGGTTCATGGCACTGCTGATATCCCAACACTGAGCTCGACCATTACATACCAAACAATTTACAGCCACAAGAGTTTATGGGCATCATTTCAATCAAAACCAAAGTTCAAATCCTAGTGCAAGTGTTTTGTAATCTTGCAGGTATACAATTAAAGCTTTCAAGTATATAATTGAAGCTTACAGTAAAATGTACCTAAAGTTAAACATAACAGCTTTAGTGAACTTTATAGCTCCTTCATCAGTTTTCTCCAGATAGATTTTTGTTTTTTTGGTTTGTTTTGGTAGGTTTAGAATCTAAACTAAGAAACCTCCAAACACAAAGCAATGTGTACTACAGAACACAGACATACACACAGATGTAGCCAAGTCCCCTAGGGTTTTGTTGGTTTTGTTATTTTTATGTTCTACAGACAATCTTTATAAAAGATTACTTTCATCATATGCATACTATATTACAGGCATATTTCTACCACATGAATAAATACTCGTAATATATTTTACAAAATCAGAACATAAATCTTGCCTTTGAAAGCTTACCAATGCCCAAAGTATTTAAGGCTCACTAAGCAGTTTCAAATTTGTAATTGTCTCTACATTTGAAAAATGCATTAGTAAAGTTTACAGATTTTAAAAACAGTTTGACAGTCTCTTGTAAATGTTTAATAGCTTCCCTCCTCCACAAGCATAGGCTAGCTTTTGTTTCACCTCTCTCCTTCCACGCTCCATGTTTTTATATTGTTGTCTCTGCAAAAGGAACAAAAGTATCAAAAAGACACAAACATTCAGTTCAGCTCCTTTCAAACTTAACAAAATTCTATTAAGTACTCAGGGTAGATTTGGTTGGCATCAAAGATAACAAAGATCTTTGGGTTCCAGGTATTATCCACACAGCTGTCATACAAGTTCACAAAACTTCCATCTTTTGAAGGAGGCCTCATGTATTTTGAATCACCATTGATATAGTCACCAGTCAATACACGAGCAAGAAACATGACTTTATCTGGTCTATGCAGATGAGGTTGCAGATTCACACCATGAATTTGAAAAGTATCTCCATGCTTCATGTCCTCCTTGCAGAAACGACTGGAATATGATGCGTCTCTTGCAAAATAGGTCCCTTTCAAATAATAAAAAAAAAAAAATCTGATGACATTCTTATCATGACAGCTTAACTACCAGGGCATGGATATAGGTATCAGGATGATGAAAGATGTCTGTTCTTTTATGTTCATTAGCAATCTGACTTTTTTTTTTTCCCCTAAATCATTAGATTATAGCAACATGACCATATATTTTTCATGGGAACCTTTTAGTAGGGAGATTGTCTTGTGATCAACACTGCTTTGTTGGGCATCCCTTCCCCACGCTCCCTAGTCCTACCAGCCGGTTGTGACAATTACATTCCTTCCTGCATCCTAACCTTCTTAATTATACTTCATGTAAAAGCCGAGCTATATTAAACAGCTCTTGGATAAACACAGGGAGCACATCACAAAGAACATACCATACGGAACACTTAACAATGTTGAACTGTTAAGATTACCAAACTGTTGTATGTGACAAAAATACTTACCTTTTCCATATACAGCAGCATGCATCCCATTTATTCTCCAGTCAAAGTTATGAATACATATTGCTTCTACAAATTCATTACTGGTGCCATGAAATAACATCTGCTCATTAATAGTTGGGACACCTCTTTTCTTCTTTAGTTGAGCTTTTTTCCTACAGAGAACACACAATACAACGTTACAAACATCTGTACAATCAAATTAAGTTACTACTCTGAAAACACTGCAGGGGGACAGACCTAAAACACTCCTTACATTCTGCTTTCACAAGTGTCTAGCTGATTCTAGTTTTTAAAAAGATCAGAATTCTTAAGGCACATGTTTAGAAATTGCACACTTCTGGATGCTGTGGACTATTTTCAGAAGTAATCCCAGATTAGGAAAAAAGGTCTGTTATACCAGTTTTATCAACATTGTTCATTTGGCATTAGTTTCACTGTGGTCATTTTCTGCAGATACATTTTTACAAGAAAGGCATTTTTCTCCCATTTTGTTCCCTCCACCTACTTAAACAGCATGCTGGGAGGGTTAACAAAGTTAGTGGATTATAAAGTGTAATTACCAAGGTAAACCAGCAGAAGTATTAAAGTTACCTAAATTTTTTAGAAAAATTACTTCAACATAATGGTTTTCTGAATTACGATTCACATACTTTCTAAAACACATAAGTTGTGCATTGACAGGGTTATATTGGTCTAGAATTTTGAAGAAAAAAAACCAAAAAAACCTCACACTACAGGTAGACTTACATTACAGTCTCACATGCAGAAGGCCATAGCACACCTTCAATTAAACAACAGATATATTTTCCATCAATCTTTTTTAAGCGACTTTCTGTCAGCTGGGTTTTCCTGAAATCCATGAAGAAGTTGACCCTGGAGCTGCACCTAAATCACCGAGCTGTTCATAGTTATGGTCCCTTGACTATCCAGATAAAAACAAATCGGAGTCCATCATAGCTTTGTTCTTGTCTATGTACTTCAATTTTCTTCCTATAAAAGCCACAGTGCATGGGACACTGTGCTACATACTTAAGCTTATCACGCACATACTTAGGTTTATCAAATTAAGCAATCTGCTTGTAACTGGAGTGCACAGTAGAATTGGGGAAGCGTTCTGAGGGCCTACAGTTTAGATATGGCCTGAGGAAGTCCCATCAACCAGGTCCAGGCAGCAAAGACTCTTTATCACATTAATGGCATTACATTGCAATTATGCACTATTTATAAATAACTACATTTCACAGAAGTTAAAAATCTTGCAGTGCTTAGCTTGAAAGATATGTTTATTCTGTTTTATTGCTCAGTTTTGTGGTTTGTGTTTTTTTTTTTTTTTCCCTCCTCCATTTAATGCAAATTACTATAGCTATGTCTTGGCAACTTAATTTTTTTGGTGTCTTTTTTTCCCCGCCCTACAACTGCTTTCCAAATCAGAATGTCAGCAGAATTTCAAGGGCATCTGGGAGATTTCACTAATAATCTCATTTGTGACATTTTGTGTCAGAGACAGAGAGGTTCCAGGCACTCAAGTTCCACTCTTTGGCAATTCGACAAAACCCAGGAGCCAAGATTCCCTGCATCTTGAGAAAACTACCCATGTGAGACAACACCTCTGAGCTAAGGGCCAGAAATGTTGAACACCTGAAATTTTTCAATCAGCAGCCCTCTGTTGTTGGCTGCTGATCTCTGACAATCTATAAAGGTAGCCTAGAGTAACTTCTCTTGAAACAGGGGAACAGAACAAATTATAGAAAAGGTGAATAATTAAGTGTCCAAAAATGTTCTGTAACAGTCCTTCACTATCTCGGACCAGCTGATTTCATAAAACCAATTTAAAACAGTCATTAATATGGGAACTATTAAAACAGGCAAATGTGTTTTGACCACTACAATGACGCAAATAATCATTCAAGCAATGCTTGAATTTAGCCACTGACCTTATCAACGAAACACAACACTTTCTCAAAAACGCAAAAGTTTAAGTAGCAATTGGTCCTCATCAGCAGCGGAATATACTAAGCACACTGAGAAGGCAGTTCTGCAGAATGCAGAAATGCCACAGCAGGACTTTTTATTGATTTGGAACAGAAATCAAGGAGTCCAACTATTCTAAAAAACATCATCTCAGCACTTTCCACCAGCAGTGACAAGCTAATCCAGTAAAACAAAATTAAGCTGATCTACCACTCAGAAGGCTCTCACACAGCCAGCTCACTCAATAAAGGATACATCTAAAGCAAAACTAAATACCCAGAGACATGTTCTTTGTACATATGTCA
Organism: Cariama cristata; assembly: GCF_000690535.1. Classification (NCBI taxonomy): domain Eukaryota; kingdom Metazoa; phylum Chordata; class Aves; order Cariamiformes; family Cariamidae; genus Cariama; species Cariama cristata. The sequence continues at coordinate 8,630 of NW_009614224.1, read as the reverse complement.
GCACATAAGCTTTTTCTAAAGATGGTCAGCAATCTCACTGACCAAACACCATTTTCTACTTGCTGTACTCCTCTACAACTCCAAACTGAGATGCACAAACCAAAATATGCGAGACTTAAGAGTCATCTTCTGTTACTTTCACTTTCCCACATGGGATACCAAAAGAACTTTTAGTGACTTTGAAAGGCTGGAATATCTACTACTTTGTAATATACTACTGGGCAACAATTTCTTCACCGGTGTGTGTAAGCCCATCTACTCCAAGGCTGTATTTTGCCCTCAGCAGAAAAGCAGCTAAGCCTCAATTGCATACATCTACTCTAGCAATTTTTATTGTTACCAGTATTTTTTTGTTACAGGAAGAGTTTTAAAATGGAAATAACTCTTCTCCATATACTTTTATACCATACAGGTACTAAAAAGTACCTTGGTTTGTAGTTCGTTACATGGTGATACTGTAATACTCCTGACATGTGAAGTTCTAATTCCCATTCTCAGTTTCGTACCTTGAGAATATTCTAGCATAGCATCCATACATTGAGTTGTTAAACCATGAATTCTACTCACTGATCAGTCGGGAAAACTAGTACACTCTCCAAATAACAGCAGTTCTAAGCTAAGCAAAAAAAGGTCTTCCCGCTCTGCCATCTACACTGGAGACTCAAAGGACATTTACTTTGAAGTCTGCTTGCTACTCCTATTCTCAAAAATGAAGGTTGGTATTAAGATGGTATAAATACATGTCTACAGAAACTTATTTGTGGAAAGGTAGATGTTGAAACACAAGGCCAAGCATATAAGCCTTAATACTTACACATGTAAATATAACCAAGTAAATTTGCAATTAAGAGAAGGCTAACTCTCTAAACCAAGAACTTAAATTAATTTCCTTATGTGTATTCATGATACAGCTTTAAATTAACAATAAACTACGTATCTTTCAAAAAATCATACAACTTACGCAAATTTTTAATACATCTATCTGCTTAGTTATTTCCTCACTATTTAACTTAGTTCCATCAGTTTTAATAGTGCAATACATTTTTATAACTGATTCTGATATGTACTCCTTCTTAGAGGCTACACCAATAAGCAGCTGTGTGTGACAAAAGTTAAGATTGATACTACAAAATAAGTGGAAACAGAACTTGGCACTTCCTACTTCTTCCAGGCCAGCACAATATGAAGAAGGAAAAGCAGAAAACTTCGAAAAAGCTTTTGTAGCGTATTAAGCTCAAAAAAATTACATGAATATGTGTCAATTGGACACTTTATTCTGCCCTAGGTTTCATGCAGTTGAGAAATTAAACAAGCCACAAATATTCATTTGCTTTGTTCACTAAAAATCAAAATAATACAACTCTGTCAAGGAATTATTTTACTTACAAAAAGCTTGTTTCTGTTCTCACTGTAAGTATTATGGGCATCTACCACATGGACATGCTGAACATCTTTAATGCATCGGTCTTACCTGTGCTACATCTACATCTAATGCATTTCTACAAGTATGACATTTTCTGCACCTGTAGAAGCTACAGAGTCTTGAAAATGGAATTTTGAATACAGAGGAATGACAGTAAGAAAGTTTTTTAAAAACAAAAAGTAACATATTTTCATTAATAATAAAAGCAATTAAACATATTTCTGCTGCATGCCTTCAAGGCTTGCTCCGTTAACAATCCTAAGACTGTTGGTTTTAGAAATAATCTCACCTGCAAAAAAACTCCCACAAGTCTAGATTTTGTATTCTCTTAATTCTTTTAATTCGGTGGCTATCCATTGTTTTTCCAAAGAGACTAGAAACTTCATTATATTCATTTGTTTTCTTTTGCAATGGAATAAGCTGGAAAAAAAGAGGTTAGTACGATTTCAATTCAATGCATTATTTCATTATCACATGTTTTTGACCAACTTGCATACCAACTCTTACCTGATATGACTCCTCAGTATTTACATTCTCCCAGTGTGAAGGCATAGGGATAGCCTCATTTTCACAGATGAAACTTCAAACAAAAAAAAGGTAAAAACACATCACATCAAAGACATGACGGATTTTGTTCCTGTCAAACTCCTGCTCCAAACTATACAGTATGCAAAAAAAACCCCCAAACTCTTACACAAAACTACTTAGGGTTTTAACTCAAACAAAGGCTGCTGTCAGCAGGTAAGGTCAAAGGCAAGAGGTCTTAATTTGTATTCAAATTCTGGCCTAGCTTATTATAAATAAACCACAGTAATGAACAATATTAATACACCACCTACCCAACAAAAGATAGGAAGATAACTCAGAAGAGATGAGCAGAAAGGTCTGCAACATCAGGAGAGCAACAGTAATTTAGAAATATGAGAGTGTAGGTGTAGCCTGAACGTTCCAAACTATCAGGAATTACAACTAGCCTAAGCCTCTGGAAACTGAGCCCTCATTTGAAGTATTTAAAAGCATCATGTTAGAAACACACACTGGAAAATTATAGTTGAGTTTATTAAAAAAAAACCAAAACCAAAACAAACCCAAACCCTTAAAAAAAAAAAGAGAGCATTTTAAACATATGTACCACATATAAAGCAACTTTTAAGCCTTAAAACCAGGACTAAAAGCAGCAATCTCCTGAAAGTAAAGAATGGGTGTCATCACATGGAAAGAGAATACCGAATGCAATTATTCCAGAAACAAAAAACCAAAAGTGAATTGCCACATTATCACATACACTCTTCATCAAATATCCACTGAAAAAACAGTTGACACTTCAAAAAAAAGCAAGCTTTCTTGAATGTCAGTGTAAAAAGATCGCTACTACATTTCTTATTACAACTGCCAAACTTCTTTTTGAAAGTATAACCAGACGACAATTCAGAACTAAAATGATTTCTAAGAAACTAGTTGGGGAAAAAAACCCCACATATTCCATATAGTCAATTTTACCTGTGGTAGTATCACTGCATAGGTCAGTTTATTGTTTAGTGAGTATCAGATTTACATCAGCACAGCTTTATATCTAACGACTGATCAAATGGTAAGAAACTTACAGTCTAAAGCAATTAGACTCATGAAACAATCTGGCTGTTACGATGCAATTTCTTGTAATTTCAGATCATTTCAGAGTAAATGATTAAAATATACAGGCAAGAAAATACAATTCTTTTTTTTTTTTTTTGCTGTTACAATAATACTTCTAAATCATTTATGAGGTCATTATTACAATGGAACAAACTACTCCATTTTTTGCTGCTGCCTCTCCACAGCAATTCTGATTCAACAGGTATTTACAGCTAGGGACTCCAATGGCTAAAGTCAGGCACAGCTTTAAGAACCTTGCCACAGGATACCGGTATTCAGTATGCCTTGCCTCTCTCCCACTACAAGTTTCTTACTTTCTCAGAAAAAAAGATAAAAAACAAACTAAAAATTCTTTTGTCACTCTTCTCCTCTGAAATGTTTTCCTTCTTCACTTGACTAGCTCTCCCCACCTTGGTTCACCTCTCAATTTGTTTCATGCAAAAAGTAATTAAATATAAACAATGAACATATTTTTGTTTAATTTTACTTAGAAGGATCAGGAATAAAATAAAAATAAGGAGTCTTCCTTTTATTTCCTTACCTGAAAGCACTGACAGAAAAGGGAGCTCGCTTTATTGGACGTTGCTTAAGTGTAGTTAGGTTGGTTTGTTTCATCACTGAGCATAAAACAAGAGTTAGGATGAAAGTTTTTGGAATTCATCTATAGCATGTGAAACATTTAAGTGTCATTTTTTAAAATAACATTAGTACACCCACTAAAACTTCCACTGACTTTCATACAACTAGGATGACAAAGCATATTACTACTACCCTTAATGCAAGACATTATGACCTACAAACAGTAACACTAAAATACTTCTTTAGCATTTGCATTTAGTGTTTGTATTCCCGGTGCAAAACAAAAGATTTTTTTAAACAGACATTTCAACACAAGTAAACATAAAACTCCTTGTATTGTTACATCTCAGTACATCACTCTTTTACTCAGTCTCCACTTTCTGTATTTGAAATACTATTATTTTCTTTGATTTGGAAGAGGCTTCTATTTAAGCCTATAGCTTTTTCGTAATGTTGTCAGAAAATAAACAATCTATGGATGGAAAAGCTTAAAAAAAAAAAAAGGAAGTAATTAGAACACTCTTTTGAAAAAAAGACAGACTAATTTATGGTTAGCTACATACATTAGAATCCTGTAAATATTCTGTAATTTACAAGCATGGCATAAGTGACATCTCGATGATCTACTAGAAAATCCTTTTGCCCACCTCCTTGTTATTCTGACAACAGAATTGGCTTCAACTACCTGCTGGACTATTAAATCACTTTGATGCCACTATTTTGCAGAAAGCGTCCTTCATATCAACATTTCTTACAGACACTTTGAATAGAAGAGGTTTTTCAAGCTTCCAAGCAGCTGCATGTTAAAGAAAAAAGGTTCAAACTTCCCAGTCCCATAGACGCATGCTACACACCACCTACCGCTGAGGTAAGCGGCAGTAACCCGGTGGAGTGCTACTACACACGACGTGCTACTTTACTAATAAATAACACTAGAAAAAAGTAACAGGGCAGCTGCTTCTAAAAACTCCTCCGTACTTCTCAGTAAAGAAGATCCAATCGCAAGCTTTTGCACTAGATAAGAGGACAATAATTTGCTGAAAGAACAAATGAACTGGTGTATCTGGCACCTATTATTTAAATTTTGCTCTATGAAAAGATACATACCTGAAAAGTCTAGCGTGTAGTTAAATTTTGCAGTAGTAAAAGAAACAGAACCATGTGGGTTTGTTTGGAAGCTCCTTTCAATATCTTCGCTGCTAACAGAGCAATGACTGTTTGAATCAGTCTTCAAAATAAATGAAAAAGCACATTTAGACAAATTCAGCAATAGGTAGTTTCACGTATGGAAACCATCACAGCTAATATAACTTCATAGGTATTTACCTGAAACATATGCCATTTACCACACTCAGCCAAGTAAAACCAGCCCCACTGAGTATCAGAGGTATCCATATCTTCAATTGAACTTTCCATCTTTGGAAAAAAATCTTCTGATGTTCTTTGAAGCATTTCCTGAAACATTCACACATGTAGACAAAAAAAGTTTTGATACTATTTGCAAAAATGTGTTATTTGAGAAATTCATAGAAAAGCAAAATAAAGTGAATTTGCAATAATTAAAAAAAACCCCAAACCCTGGCAGGCAGGGGGCAGATTTGTTTTCTCTTTTTCAGAGAAAAATTCTCAATTTGCTACTTATCCAGTATTATCCTTTAAGTTAGTTAAACATTTTCAAAACCCTCTCAAATGTCTGTAAGTGTGCCAGTAAAGGCAGGAGCTATAGGCTTTGGCAGATCAAAGAGGGGTGCTAAATCTCATACTGATGGTCATACGAGCAAGGCCGTTCATATATACAACAGGCTCCAAGTTACATACCACTCAGGAATGAGGTGTTGGGGTTACATCTGACCGCTTGATGAAAACATCTACTAGGTACTCACCAGCATGAACAAATTAGACTGGATATCAGAAGTTGTTAGAAAAAAATTAAAACGCTAAGACAAAGAATATAATTATTTAGCCGTGCAAGTCCACAGTGCATTATTCCTGAACACTGCATGAAGGTTTGCTTCCCCCCTAACGCACTCATTCAAAAATGATACAGTACTCCGTAGTTGTAATTACAGAGAAGGTTCACACCAGAAGCCAGAGTAGCTTCCACACAAGCAATAACTACTGTAGCTGGGGCTCTGCAGGACGGAAGAAAAAGGACTGTGGAAAGGATATAGCAGAAGTCTACAAAATCATGACAAAACCAAAAAGGAAATAACAAATCACGTTTTCTTCCAACATAAGGAGACACCTATCAAAGGTTGCACATGTCAAGTGAAAGAGAAACTTTGTCATAAAACAGATGGCAACCTATGGAATTCCTTTTCATGGTATGCTGTGGATGCTACAAATTTATGGAAGTTCAAAAAGCAGCTAGACAAGTTCAAGCCCACCAAGAGCTATGCCGGAATACCTTCAGAAGAACAGTTCCTGCCAGATTTCAGCTCCTTCTTCACTCATCAGTAAAATCCTGAAAACTCAGAAAGTACTTGACTCTACTTGCATATAGCTCCTAACATGTCAACTCTGTCTGCCACATCCCCCCAAGCAAAAATTCTAAGTAGGCTGGGGGAAATCTTTCACAGAAAGAAGCTTGCCCTACTCCCTGAAAAGGTCAGCAATTCATCCGCTCTAACTCCTTAACCAAGACTGGCACTCTTCCCAACCATTTCCTCAGCTTAACTTTGGCTTCCAAGAAGTGAAACACCACCATCCAGCACAAGTCAGTCAAACAATGTCCAGTTAATATCCTGGATGCTTCAGTTGTTTCCTGGACACTTCAACCCAGAACAAAGTAGAGACCTGAAGAAGGCAAATACTGGAGACCAGAAGTAGGCACCAGCTACTGGGGCAGGAGTTGAGAGCAGAAGGCACTTCTTCTAGCACTACCCTTCCCCTTTATTTTTCCCAAGCTAGCCCTCTGTGGTTGTTTAAAAAACAATCCCAGAAATCTCTTTGTGGTAATAGCTAGAGACTGTATTCTAGTCATCAAAAGCTCTAAAGGGCTACAAAAATCTAGATGCTGCAAAACCAGCGGAATTGGAAGTGGACCTCCACAACATCTCTAAATTGCAGAATCTGAGGGCAAGCCTACTTTAGTACAAATGGAAGCCTACGCAAGGCTACATACACGGATAGCTGCCTCAAGTTCAAGCAGAACTACACTAAAGTACATCAGCTGTATGGAAAAATATTTTGAAAGAGGTAAGAAAACTGTTCTCTATTTTGGAGGGCACCTGCCAACATCTCTTCTATTCCTCACAGCAATCCAAAGTCACAGAGTCTACATTCACTTAGTGTTAAAGCACAACTGGCCACATCTTTTGATGATAGTCTTTCACCTTCAACTTGATTCTTCCTCGCAGATTATTTGGCTATGTTCTCTCCTACAGAAGAAGGCAGAGGTACTCTATACTTTTTTAAAGCTAAGAGGAAAGTAATTCAGGCTTTTTTCGTAACGTTTCGTTTCCTCTTGTTCCCACTAAAACGGCCAGACCTCAGCTCCATCCCAACGTTAGTTCAGGGCCTTGAATCTGATCAATCAAATCAGTAATGCCTTTTGAGTAAGTTACAAACAGAGAAGGCATGTTCGTCTGTGCCCTGTCAACACACTTACATTCCTCTGGGAGCAACACAACCTCCAGAATAAACCATTTACTAAGGAGACAGTTATTCCCATAGCTTTCAAAAATGTTACATTTAATGCACATGTATCACCCTAGTCACAAAGTCTAGGGTGAGCAGGTAGATTCCAGGATACTTAGAAGCATGGTAGAATGACCCAAAGGCATGAACATGTAAAGTCATAAGCACAAGAGAGCTGTTCTCAAAGGTGATACAAAACCAAAACGCTTGAAGGAAATCGCTCAACTTACTGATGAATTTAAAATCAAACCCACAGCATTTATAAGGAGCAGGTAGCCTTCCGTCCAAAAACTCTGAACGCGTGCACAGTGAGCAGAAAAATCTGAGTGGGTTTTTCTGGATGACAGGATGTCAAGTACCAAAGATGCAGCAGTGACAATTTTATTAGCAGTAATAAACTGAGGCTTCTCAACTCCCACTAGTAGCACTGTTTCTACTGGTCCAGGAGTTACAAGACCAGCTCAAATTAAAACCCATTACTCTGATAGCAAAAACATCCTCCTAAACATAACAAATTCTCATTGTGTGTTGGGCTGTGGCTGAATGGCTTTACTATTGCTGGTAACGCATTGCCAGAAGAATTGCTGGTAATGCATTTTTCCAGAAGTACTGTTAAATTTGAATGATGAACATGTTTTATGATGCACAGAATGACAGAATGGTTTGGGCTGAAAGGGAATTTTAAAGATCACCTCGTTCACTCCCCTTGCCATGGGCAGGGACACCTCCCACCAGACCAGGATGCTCAAAGCCCCATCCAACCTGGCCTTGAGCACTTCCAGGGATGGGGCAGCCACAGCTTCTCCTGGGCAACCTCTGCCACCGCCTCACCACCTTCATGGCAAAAAAAAAAATTAAAAAAAAAAAAAAAGCAGCATCCCGATGGGCTATTCTGTCTGCTGTCCTGGGTTGTCTGCTTCCACTTGGCAGATTGTGCTTTGCTGCCAAGGACTCTTTCGCCTACAAACATCGTTTGCATAGTTCCCTGCTGGGAACACCAGCAGTGCCAAGGGACTCTCTGGCTCTTCCTTAGAGAAGGAGATTTGGCTGAGGTAGGGGTGCAGGGCGAGGGAGGGGAAGCGAGAAGGAAGAACAGCATCAGCACTGGTACGGGACACAACAAGGAATGCCAGCACCCTCCGCAGCTGTATCACCACTTACCCCCTTCGTGCCACGGGGGACCACCGCTGCAGTCACCCCCTTTACCGACCCCCTCCCGAGCTGATCCCGTCAGAGCTCAAGGCCACGGCGGGGCGGTCCCACAGCACCAGCGCCTCTCCGTCCGGGTCGCAGGCTGCCCCAAAGATGGTGGCCTACGCCCCCCACCCAACCTGGCAGCGCGCTCGCCGGCGGG
>NW_009614223.1:1556-3263 GCF_000690535.1 Cariama cristata | reverse complement strand
GCATGTCTGCGGAGAGAGGAGACACGGAGCTTTACTGGGGCTGGCGGTGGACGAGGAGCGTGCCTGGTGCGTGATACCCTCAGGGTGTTGCCCGGGCCTGTACTTGCGAGAGTGCTGTTCTCTAGAAATGGTTTTATTTCAACATGGCCACAGTGCCTTCCTGGGCTACCACATCAGCAGGAGTGTCTTGAGGCAAGACCTTGGCCGGAGCCCAGGGTGCTAATCCAAGCCTTACTCCATCCATCCCTCCACAGAGGGTGTCAACAAGACCAGCAATTGCCGTCGGCGCTGGCAGCGTTGCTCTGTGATGAACCTACTGTGGGGTTTTTTCAGGAGCTGGATTCAAACCTCCCGCTGCCTCGCTTCCCAGCGGCCTCAAAAGCACCGTGGGATTCAGTCGCTCCTGCCTGGGCTCAGCAGAGAGGATGGCGACAGAGCGAGCCAAGACTCAGGATAATCCCTCCACCTTATCCCTCGAGTCCAGGGCCTCAGGAGACCTTTAATCCTTTTGGATTAAAAAGAAAACTCTTGGACGTGTACTTGAGAGACCGAAGAGGTGATTTGTGTATGGGTTAAGACATGCCCGCAGCGCTCGCTGGCTCAGTTCCCAAGTCCAGCAAGGCAGAGAAAATCTCACCAAAAAGAAAAAAGTGCTGAGGATGGAGGAAAAGCCAATAGCTGCAAGGGAAACGCAACCTCAGTTACGTCCAAATGAGTCAGCCCAGCTGGGAATAGGCCGTAACCACTTGACATTTAAAGAATTTATAGAGGTCTTTTGCAAACGGATATAAGAAAGAAACTAATGGGCTGAGAGACTACAAAGCCGAGGAGAGCCAGATTACATGCCCACCACAGCTCGGTCCTTAAAGCACAGACGTGAGCGTAACTAACGCCTTGAGGCTGGCCCAGGCGGGGTGTCGCTTCCCGCGTGACGCTGGGAACGGGTGAGAAAGAATTCATCTGACGAACTCTTTTTTGGGAAGCTTGAAACAAAGGAAATAATTGGCAGTCACACAGGCGTGGGACTATGATGAGAACTGCGAAGGGCAGAGGAAAGGGCCTGGACGTCTTGGGCAAATTTTAACCAAATCTGCCCAAGGTAGATTGTTCCAGTTGGGAACAGATCTGTACGGGCAAGTTCCCGGGATGGGAATGGATCCTGTCTGGGATGGGAGCAGAACACGAGGGTGTGTGCCCCGGCATGGCACTGAGGAGGAGGAGGAGGCAGGGGGGTCCCCAGGTCTGCCAGCACGGAGACCTTCTCAGTCAACGGGAAAAGATTAGGGGAGATTTGAGACACGTGAAAAGAATAACCGTGGCAGCAGCAGGCTCTGTTCCCGCCGCATCAGAGGTGGCTTTACCTTTCCTAAGCACAGCAATTAGCTGTGGCCATTTCCAAGCCTGGTGCCTGCTTGTTTTTCTTTGGTAATGGAAACATTTTCAGAGCTTATCTACCTATCAAAGCCTGGCCCACAGCCTGGGCTGTAATAGAGGTCACTTGGCTGTCTTGGTTAAGGAAATACTTGTCTGTCATGACATTGCCACTGGATTTCTGCAAACCTCCTGCTCCTCACCCCAGAAAATGGTGTGGGAAAGAAGGCAAGGGAGATGTGAAGTGTTGCGCTAAAGCAAGATTTCTAGGATTTGAAATCTGGAAAAATTTTTCTCTAGAAAATTATTTCAATGTGTTTTCTCCCCTTACCCCCC
>NW_009614223.1:349-1540 GCF_000690535.1 Cariama cristata | reverse complement strand
TTTTTTTCTTCTTGCAATGGTTTGAAAAGAATTCGTTTTCTAGGTCATTTTGCATGGAATCAGAACAAGGATCTACAGCTGAGCCCACGAAGGAAGGAAAAAGCACACACACTCTCACACAAGGCAGCAAAGAGAAACGCCAGGCGGGAGTTGCCAACTTGCAGGCGGCCAAAAAAGCAGACGGGAAAACCAAACCGGGGACGTTAGCGGAGAGAAACTGGGACATTGCAGCCCCAGTGGTATCCCATTTCAAAAGACCATGTCTTACCACAGACGCATGTCTCCGAGCTCTGCATTTCACAGCAGCAGCATGGGGTTGTGTGTTCCCCTCGAAGCATGGACAAAGCTACCACGAACGGCAATGCAAAGAGCCAGCCAGGGCAGCGGGCAGGGGAAGGAGCAGGCACGGCCCTTGCAAGCTCTCGCCTGGGCACCACAGAGCTTTTCACCTCCTGAGGAGCACGGACATGTCGAGGTGGAGCCTGCGGCCCCTCTGGAGCTGCGTTCATCCCGCTGAGGACCCCCGCGTGCCTGGAGGAGGGACCCGGCAGCACGGACTGGCCAGCAGAGGAATCATCCAAAAGATGGGAAGCGGTTCCCAGCCAGGAGCAGCCAGCAGCAGGTCTGGCCAGCGCGGCCAGATGACACTGCAGGAAGGAGACGTTGGCTGCTCCATGGCAGAGCCTGGCTGAGCTCGTTCCAGTGCTGCTGCCAAGCCCTGTCTCCCGAGAGTGAGATTTACAGGCTCACAGGGGCATTGCGTGGGACCAGCGTTACTGCATCTCTCATCCCTTCTTCCATGGCAGCGGGTGCCCCGGGCTGCGTGGGGAGGCTCAGCGCAGGCCCCAGCCACAGCCCTGACAGCGCAAGGGGATGGCAGCAGGATGGGAGCAGAGTGCAGAAAGAAGCATGGAAGTGGCAAACAACATTTCCCTGTTAGCAGGAGCTAAGGGACCTGGAGGCATCTTGGCCACGTGCATCATGCAGCAGCCTTACAGGGATGACAGGACTGAGACTCTTTAAAAGCAGCAGGACTTGTGGGCCACCCGCGCTGGGGACGGTGGGCAGCAGCAGCCCAGGCACTGCCCAGCACCCGCCTGCTCCCACCTCCTGGGTAGCGCAGCCCCGAAGGCAGAGGTTGGGCCTTGGCTCTCCACTGAGCTTGTCCAAGCCTGGGGAGGCGAAAAGCTC
>NW_009614223.1:0-293 GCF_000690535.1 Cariama cristata | reverse complement strand
ACCGGCCCGGCTCGCCGGGCGTAAGCCCCTGCCCCAGGCATCCTTATCGCTGCCCCGAGCTGGGGTGCTGCCGGCTTGGCTCCCCACCTGCACGGGGAAATGCTGGGCTCCCTGAGCCCCGGCCAGCACCCGGCGGTGGCTTTACCTGGCTGTGAGCTGCACGGGCATGGCTTTAACCACGCCAAAATAAAAACCAACTGTGCAAATATCTGCTTAAATGCTCTTAGCGTTTAGCATTTAGCAGCATCTCCTGCCCAGAGCTGCCTCCATGCTCCTGGGGAGTCTGGTTTTGG
>NW_009614222.1:0-10131 GCF_000690535.1 Cariama cristata | reverse complement strand
CCCGACTACTCCACTGCATTGGATACGGTTGCCAAGACAAAGCCTTCAAAGTTGGCATCTGCCATGAATGGTATTTTAAGGCACTAAGCACACAAAAGAAAGGCTTGCTTTCACCACATGAATGCCCAAGAATGTTGTAGCAGAGTTCAGGATGACAAAAACAAAAACCAAAAACTAGCCTTCATCTACTTGGGAGAAGTATCTTGTCTGCAAAAAAGAAGTGGAGGCACACTAAGATACACATAGGTATTTCTTCTAGTAATGTCCTATTATTTTACTATTCTAGAATGCAATAAAGATGACACAATCCTCCAAACCATTGTCAGTGTATGAGTAGTGAAGTAAAAGAATAAATTGTGCCAGTAGAATAGGAGTACTAACAATTTAAATACAATAACACAGACACTGCATGCTTATATTACATTACAACATCAGGGAATGTTGCCCGAATAAGCTGTCGCATCACCTTCCATGACCACTTTAACGTTTTTACTTCCCACATTCATTATACCTTCCCTACATATAACTGTTGCCCATACCCCCCAATCTGAAATATTTAAAAAATTTTATCTCAAGTAATGAGTAAGTACTGAGCTATTCAGCAGCTCTCTACTTTTAAGTTTCCTATGTTCTTCTCACATATGTATGGCTGCATGACAAGATGAAATCTTTTCATTAGTCATCTCCAAAAGACCTAACTCCAGGTGTCAAGACAGAGCTCAGATTTCCTCAAGAAAAAAAAAAAAAAAAAAAAAAGGAAAAAAACCCCCAACCATTCAATATTGACAACCAAAGTCTAGGAGGACACCCTCCTTCTGGCACACCGTTACTGTGCTTTTCTCCAGTGCAGGAACTACAACTGCTTCTTCATCAGTCATTCAACAACACACAAACTGGCATCTCTCCCAGAAAATAAATATGCCATCTATATAACACATATGGCTTGTTCTAGCCTAAGGAGTAATAGCCTCAAGGATGCTCTCAGGCACAGCTTCTTCTGCAGAAGCACATCTTGCCTAACAAGAGATGGAAATGAGCGATGACTTTCTCTTCATTCACATACATTTCCAATGTACTTACTTTCTCAAATCCTAGCTCACACATGGAATTAGAGGCCTGCTGAAAAGCTTCCATCTGTTCTTGTTCGTCATGTGCATCCCACAATACATCACCAAAAACTTCCTCTTCAGGAGCAGGGGACTCCTCCTTATTACCCAAATCCTTGCCTTCCACTTCTGTCATTTCACACCCCAATATATCCTAAGTAAAAAGAAAGTTACATGGAGAAAATTGTTCTTAACAGTGCAGGCACATTTGGCGTTAGTCTCAATTTCACTGTGTACAAGTGCAGCTCTACTAACATCAACGTGCTTGTTTCCTTTTAGGTTAGCAGAGAACATAAAGTTAGCTTAACTAAGTCAACTCTGAATGCACAGGTCTCAAGACATTGGTTTTAGTCCTCCCAGGGTGGAAGCAATTCACCACAAGGGAGTATAAGGAGAGAGTGGACTATGCAATCTTTCCTTATCCTGTGATACGGATAGAGAGAAATTAAGACAATTTAGGCCACGAATAGATCCCCTTCCTCTGTTATTTCTGCTTCTGTTCATAAAAGCACTGCTCAGTTTTAGGTTTTATTTTCTACTTGCAGATTTCCTTGCTTGTCAGATATTAATGATAAAACACAAAAAGATCCTTTGAATTACATTTAAGTAGCACACAGTAATCACACTGACTTCATTTAGAATCATAAATCAGAGAAGAGACAGAAAAAGCTGAAATGCATCATGTACTCTACCTGTTTAATTATCTTTTCCACACAATTATAGATTTCATATGCTCCTTCCTCCACACCTCCAATGTGATCAATCATCTGAAAAAGTAAATGGCAAAGCATGACGCAACTCTGAACCCAACTGGCAGCAGTATTTAGGACTTCCAACAAAAACATTCTGGAACACATTTAAATCCCATTCTGTTGCATTCCCTACGTAGGATTCACTTTGCCTAAGCTTTTAAAAGCTGGGCATCTAGTTTCAGTTTTTCTCAACAGTTCTCTCTGTAGAGGGAAATAAATGGCAACCGATCTATTTTCAGATGGGAGGAATCTCTCTGGAGGTACACTTCTCTTCAGTGGTTACAAAGGGATCTTAGAAGATTAACTTTGCCATTTAAATAGTTAAACATAGGTGAGAAATTCTATCCTTATAGCATACGTTGGTTTGGGGTTTTTTTGTTCAGTGAAAATGCAGTGGCTTTTTTTCTCCCCTGCTAATGAAAATTTCATAACATTCATAAATTTAAGCTTCATCAATCTGTTCATATAACGAGCATGCAAAGCAATGAACATAACGCAGTTTCTCCTAAAATTTGGGACTATTAGCACTCAACATTGTTTACAGCAGGAAAGCAAGCCTTTTAAAATTCAATGCCATACCTTTAAAATGCCATACCTTTGCTTTGTTCATGTAAGAAATTTGCTCAATTAACTGTTGCACTGAGACTGAACTGACTCCGCCATCCTCCTTTCTGTGGTAAATTAGCCGGGGTTTTTCTTCTGGATTTCTCAAGAAGGCTTCTTCACAGTCCTCCAACAAACAACTAGATTGGAAATCAGCATTCTTGTGCTATATTACACTGCTGTAGTAAACAGTTCAATCAACACAAGCTCCGAAGATGGGTTTCACTGCAAAATCTAATTCAAAATTCGTATCTATTTACAACAAAGGGCATGCAAATATTTCAGTAGAGAATTTACGATAAGCTCTGAGGCAAGGAAAAGGTGAGAGAAATTTATGCTACTTGTACCAAAAACATTAAAACCATGTATTAACTTTTATGATTATTGCTTTGTAAATTGAAAATTGAGCTTCCTGTCACACCAATACGCAGAGTGAAAGGTAATTGCCTTGCAAGGAAAGAGCATGGATTCACACATGATTAATAAGCATCATATACATGCTCTGCCATCACTTATTTGAAGGGTCTGTTCTATTCCTCGGCCTTTTTAGGAAAAGTCCTTTAGTATTTGTCAGATGTAGGATAGTCTTTTAATTTACAGTAGTTGAAAAAGAGAATCATATACCTCCAAACTCAAAGGCACTTTGTAGTTATATATGTGAATGATATCCATGGATACCATTCCCAGCAATCCATTGTTGTTCCACAGAAGGAACTATACAACTTGGGGATGCTGCCAATAGCAGATAGGATCTCTCAAATATTACGTTCTTTATACAAGCACTACAATTTTCATCAGTTTTTCTCGGAGAATACTGTCGTCAGGAACACTCCTTTGTGGTTTTTTTTTTTTCTTGCATATTTTGTTCTTAAACATTTGTGACCCACATACATAAAACTGGGTTATTTGGCAAGTATCCCCTTGGAGTGTCAATACACTCTCAGCCACTGACATTATCCTTCTAAGAGAACAAATGTATGGCAGCTCTAGTGCAATTCCTCTATGAAAACAAATCAACATCTTCTGTGGTACCTGGCTGCTCCCTGAAGCACTCCACTGTTGCAAATCTTAGCTACCAGTGTCTTAAACCAGCTTTTAATTCTCTGCAGACAGATGTTTTATTGACAGAAACAGGAGGTCTAGATAATACAAGAGTATTTGAAATACCTAGAGTTCAAAATCTACCCCTAATATGAAACTTAACGCATATCAGTATTTTCAGGTTTTTGCATTCATACAGATTTTTTTGAATGACCAATCTGTGATCCTTAATATTATCTGTTCTAATCCCTTTTTCTCTCTTCCTTCAGCAAAAGGTCACGACACCCTCTCCCAAACATCAAAACCAAACTCTGCCCAAAATTCCCAAATGCATAAAAAAACCCAGTCCTAACACAATTCTAAAAGTATCCCTACTTCAGTGTTTTTCATTTAGTAAGTCATGTTTCTTCTTCTAGAAGGTTAGGAAATTATTCACTGAACAAACAGAACACATTGCATCACCACTTGTCATAAAACAACATGACTTCAGCAAATTAAGCTGTAGAAAGCTAGCATAAGGTACCACAGAGGAGAGACATGAAATCCGTCTGAAAAACAGCCAAAGATAGAAAATAGTATGTGACAGAATAAAATCAAAATACTACAGACAGGTGTAAGGTTAGATAAGCAAATGAAAAACACTGAGGACATTCACACCAGCCATCTTGAATTCCTTAGACTCCTGCAATACACAGGACAGAGAGCTGCTCTTGGAAAGCAAAACATTTCTGTGTTATGAAGACATCTTTCATGCTGTGTTTTAAGAGAATCTCTAGCTACAAGAAAAAAGAAACGATACAAAGCTGATATATTCTTTTAACTGTCTGCACTAGCAAACCTGAAGTTTGAAGGAGTATCGCTGTGAAGATACTAGCTTAGGAAATGTACTGAGCAAAGCATCACACATATTTCAATAAGCTATGCACTCTGCATAAATTAACAGCTTCCATTTGCTCTACCAGTCTGCAAAATACCTACCTTGGCAAAGTTAAATGCAGGAGCAAAATGACTAATGAACTTTTTTCAATTTCCCATTTTCTTACATCCTTAAGAGGCCTTTCATTTTCTGCTGAAAAATGAATAATTTGAAAGAAGTACCCCATTGTTTCACAGACTCTTTGAAGTTTTGGTGAGTAGTTCTGAAAGCAAATTTGAATAACAGTGCTTTATTATTAAATCTGCATAGCATTAAGGACCTACTAGATAAATCTCAGTCTCCAGCCCCAGCAACAGCTACTGCAACTGCTCCAGCCCCGGCAACCGACACTGCAACTACTCCAGCCTTAAACGGTGACACAGTTTCTTCCCCTGAAGACCTTGACAATACTTTCACTGACTTCACTGAAACCACACTACATCTACTAAAGCTTTCAAGAAATATTAGACAAACTTCTGAATAAGTATCACAGTGGAAACAAAACAGCATGTAAGTTAGCATAAGTTTGTGAGGTACTCACTCTAATGAAGATGTCAACTTCTGGTTGAGTCTCATCAGTACTAATAATAAAGCATCTTACTGTGTTACTCCACAGAGAGTGGGAAAACAGAGGAGTAACCTGTAATAAACTGGCAACAGCAGCATCCCAATCATCTGCCAATGAAAAAAAAAACCAAACACAACACAAAATGAAGCCTAGAGATCTCCACATCTGATTACACTGCCTAACAGGTAAGTTATCACCTCTTAACATTACAAATACTACATTTTATTTAAAATAGTACTAACATTTTTACTCACCTATTTTAATTTTATAAACTTGAATTTTGAGAACCCGTATCATCTCATAATGGCATATAATTTGATGATGTGCCAAAATAGCAGTGTCAAATATATGCATATTATGATTACAGTGATATTTCCTTTAAATAGGATCGATGAAACGTATCCACAAAATCAAGCAGGAATAATAAAATCACTCACAGTTGAACATTTTTTATTTTTTCCTCCAGATCTACATTTATTTCAATTAGACCATGCGAATAAATGACAGTAAAACATTATGGGAACTTCCTCTTCCTGAGATGAAGTCCATTGCTTTCTGTAGTACTGTATGCGAATTCCCTACAGAAGCAATGAATTTTAAAACTTTCTTAGGTTCCTAATTTTGTGGTCGTTCATTCTTTCAAGATAGGAGTATCTTCTCCTTTCAGGACCACATGGGATAATGAAAGGCTTAGTGTATGAAGCTGGAGCCACTGCACAGCAGACCCTCCCCTCCCACTCTCCAGGCACAGACTTCTGAATCAGAGCCTGAAGGATTGAAGAAAAAAAGGGAGAAACTGCCAGCAAAGTCAACTACACGCAGGAGGGATTCCAGGGCCAGCACAACAGCGAGGGAAACCAGAGCACCAGGAGACAATTTACAAGAGGCCATTTGGGAAACAAAGTTCAAAAGCACCTATTATTGACAAGAAAACATCTAACACTGATTCACGTAACAATGCACACATCCTGGTCTTGCCATCAGATTTCCATAAATGGTCCCCCACGCGGAGTCAAAACCCATGCAAATCCAATGAAAAAAACAGGGATATAGTTTATTCTAATAGGAATATAACGTTCATACTTGGGAAGTAGAGAATTTGAATACTAATGGAAAAAAGAACGCCAGCAGATACTGAAATAAAGATTACTATCTTCCTTAGTCAACATAAACAACAAAATGGTATTTGGTTTACTCACAATGAAGCACCATTCACTGGTGTTTGCTAAAATCACTGCTGCACATCCCGTAGTCACTAAATATATGACACATAACTTAGCATGTACAGCTACAGTTCCTTTTATTTTTACAAAGATTTCCAAATAACCCTTTAGTCATATTATTCAAGAACAGACAGAAAAGGAGCTAAGAAAGAAGAGAATTACTTAAGAATGGATAGAAAAATGACACAGACGTCTATACACCCAGCAAAACAAACCACCATTACTTACCCCTGTTTATATTTGCAAATGGTCCCTCAACGTCTATGGAGCTATGAGCAAATTCTGGCCCTCTGAAAGACTGCTGAAGTTGCATCATACTACCCATGGACGGCTCACTTCCCAAAGCTCCTCCGTTCCAGTATTCGGACTGTGCCCCAGTAGCTAGGAATTGGAAACACAAACAACCTCTTCATTGTCACTAAACAAGGTAAATTATCAGTCTTAAATACTCCAGCTGAAACCTACTGCCATATGCCACTGATCGTAACTTTTTCTCCTTTAGTCAATTTGCTCATGCCTTTGTGTGCTGTAGTTCTAAATGGGCGCTTGTCCAAAGTTAATGAGAAGCCATGCTCCTAAAGGAAGAGGTTATTTGCTAATATTCGTTATTATATAGATTGCTCACATCTGTTGAGTTCAAATGCCGACTTACATTACAAATCAGGAAAACAGTTCACAGTATTGCTGCAGTCATTTGTGCACATCACAAAATTGGCAACTTTTGTTCAGAAATGTTCCAGCACTGAAAAAGCGTAAAGGAGCTGTAGGTCAGGACTGAAATATATTCTTTATATGTGTGAAAGAGCTTTCACAGGACCTGCTCATAATATGCTTGGATTACACTTCTGCCAATCAATATACATCATTCAAGACACTAAAATCTTCCACGATGAAAATCAGGAAATTGAAAAAGACTCAGAAAAAGGTAAGAAGGGAAGTATGGTTTCAAGAATTAATTTAACACAAAAGAAGACAGAAAAAAATACATAAAAGTAAACAAGAGTATCTGTACCACTGAAGTTCAAACGAAAAATTACCATGCAAAAAGCTGATCACTGCGTTTTGAAACATTTCTACTTTTAGAGATTGCATATTTACACTCCTCCCAAGATGTGACTGGTGATACATCTCAATAAGCAAAACAAATGTTAAGCAACAGCACTTGCACGCAGTTTTTCCTCAGTAACCCTTCATGGTGCAAGAAGCAACGGTGGCCATCCTTAAGAGCATTAAGGTGCTGTCTTTTACAGTCATTGCTCTATTTTGAATCGGACACACAGTCAGTGGGCTGATCACATACCTATCTGAATCCTTCCCATGTTACCAAATACCTCTTACAGCATACACAACTTTTTGCCTTTTATGTCATTAAGTTTGCTAGGGCTTCCCTTTCAAAGCATTCTTCAATAAAATTACTCTTTTGGTTAGTTCATGTTTGTTAAATACCTGACTCTGCTATTCTGAAAAGTACAGCAGCCGAAACAGGCGTACTTCACCATCCATAGAGCATACGTCTATCTAAGATTCCCTCTAGTTTCAGGTGTCTCCAGTTTTTCGATCCTTTGGAACAATATCTCTCAGATCTAGAATTAGAAAACTCAGAACTGTTCACAGAACAATTAAAAAGAGTGTTCAAGTCACTATGTCTAGACAGTGCTCTATTTTCTCCATCTAGTCATTCATAAGACTAGAAATGTGGGGTTCCCACAACCTAAACCAAGTTTGTAAAGTGAGCTGCTTTTACCCTTTAAACTACTTTATGTTGCTTTTCATCTGGATTAATAAACTTTTTTCAAAAGAACATGAATATTTGTCTTGTGCTTTACTATTCAGAGACTTCAATCATGTTCCAACACAAAATGCTGGGCATGAAATTCTCACCCGTAACATCTGTACAATTATCGTCAGAATCAGACTCTTCGGGATCAAACACTTGGATTCCTTGGGCCTGGAGTCTCTGAAGTTTTGCTTCTAACTCTCGTTTGGCCCTCAGTAAGTCCTGAATCTCATTTTCTTTAGTTTCTCTAAAAATCTATGAGCAGGAAAGAAAAACAAAACAAAATGAACCATAAATCTTTTGAAATTCAGTATCAATTCCTGAATTCATCTACCTTCAGTTGGAAAAATACGTGTCTAGCATTCATTTAGCAGGCAAAGGCATGAAAACATGGACAAGAAGCCATCAGGAGCCTATAAAGGAGCAGGAAAACATAGTTTAAAATGATCTGGTTTTAGAGTTTTACCATTTTAAACCTTAGCATACTGTTCCGAAACTTAGAAGCCTGCATTAGTATGGGAACTTCATTAAAAACAGCAAGTAACTTTCTTCACCTTTTAAAGATTGTCTTCTAAAATCACTACATGTAGTAATTTTTTTCAAAGCTTCCCCTTTTATTCATCCATGTATTTTTTTTACATTTACATATAATCTCGTTTTTACTTTTTAATGTTGCGGAAATTTAAATTTCCTAAGATAGAAAGTGATCAAGCATCTCCAGCTGTCCTGTTTGTAAAATATTATCTAGATTTAAATTCAAAGAGATGAAATCTTCAAGTCTCATTTTCTTGAATAAGGTCAAAACCAATCCTCTTTTCATATATCTGCCAAACATTAACACCTGTTACAATTAAAGATATCAAGAATCTTGAAAATAGTGCAAAACCAGGACCTATTGCCCTGGTTTGGGTGGCAGAAGTATCATCATCTGCAGCAAGGGAAATGCAGAAGCATCAGCTTGGCCTTTCAAGTCATCCCACCAGAAAGTGCAATGGCTTTCGTCTTTAACCGGCTATCTATCCTACTTTAGCAGCCAAAAGAGATGCAGCAATACAGACTTTTCTTTAATGTAAGATAGAAGTGTTAAACATTACAACGCTATATATAACATTTATTCAGAAATAACGGAACTCTGTGTTTATACATTCCTTCAGCATGTGTCAGTTTGCAGTCCATGTTTTCTTGTCACTCAAATATGAATATATCCCTGTGTTCAAATAATGCATGAATTTAGTTTAAGATACATCACTGCATATTCTCCTTTTAATATTTAAAAAGTTATTTTCTACTTTTGCCTCATAGTTTTACAGAGAACTTTTGGTAGGACTATCTTAAAGTAAATAGGCAGCTACAGCATTGCTACTCTTTTTTTTTTTTTTTTTTAAAGAAGGGGCGGTCCTCATGAAAGCTATGGAGAAGAGTTTGGGGGGAAATGTGACTAAGTGACATCTATCTTCTTTTTGGTCATTTTCCCAGGAAAAGAAAAGTCAAGCCATACCTTGAATTGCCTTTTGACCTTGTCTCGATCGTGTTCAAAAGTAGCAGCTCTCTCCATGGCTTGGTATTTAGCTTCTAACGCACTTTCTTTCTCTCTAAGTATTTTCTGGTAAGTTTTCTGAAGTGCCTGAAAACATTCAATATACCATTTTTCTGAGCGAAAGCAATTGCTGATAAAAGGTTTTGGGCTACCTTTCAGGTCTGACTACAGCAATGTCACCCCAGCACCCTACGTCTCTCCTGACTCCAGAGAGGACAGTCTCCATCCCCAGAGGCACACGCTGACCGCACCTCCACGGCTCACCAGATCAGCACCGCAGCACCCACCATTCCCCCAGCACCTCGCCTTCCTTGGGAAGGAAAAGCCATCGCCCCCTGTGCCTCCCCGCCACAGCTTTCCTGGGAAGCGGGGTGAGTCCTTCGCCGCCTCACATGTACGGGCCCCCCGCTTCGCCGCTCCGTCCCCTCACCCGAGAGGGTGGCGGGAGCTACCTGCAGCTCGGCGCGCAGCCGCTTGTTCTCCCTGTCCAGTTTGGCCTCCTTCTTCACCATGGAGGCCACCTCGTTGTTCTTGCTGACGCGGAAGATGTCGTACTCCTTCTTCAGGCGCTCGTACTCGGCCACGCACTCCAGCTCCTGCACCGAGGC
>NW_009614221.1:1114-2808 GCF_000690535.1 Cariama cristata | reverse complement strand
TTCTTTAAGATCTGAATTAAAAATCAATGACCGGCCCCCACCTTGCCCAGC
Organism: Cariama cristata; assembly: GCF_000690535.1. Taxonomy (NCBI): domain Eukaryota; kingdom Metazoa; phylum Chordata; class Aves; order Cariamiformes; family Cariamidae; genus Cariama; species Cariama cristata. Next base: position 2,757 of record NW_009614221.1, on the reverse strand, counting down.
GCCCGATGCCCCAGAGCAGCCCTGCCAGCCCCCAGCCCCCCCCGAACACCTCCCCGCTCTGCAGCGAGGGCAGCCAGGAGATCCGTAGCCCGAAGGGAAGTCAGTGCGAGACGCAGATTTGCAGGTCCTGGTTCCTGGCCCAGGTTCAAACCACATTTGTTCCTGAAATCTGTTGCAGGGCTTTATTTTCAAAGCACGCGTGTGCAGAGGCATGTGCAAAGCAGCGCCGGTTCCTGCCGAGGCCAGCGCCGAGTGCCGAGGTCTCCTGTGCCAACACGGGGCCAAACCGGGGACCTGGGTGCACCCCAGTACCGACTGCAGCCCACGCTGACGCAGCCATGCTCAGAAAATTAATTCTATTATTTTTCCCCTCCCTCCTAAACACAGGATATACTGGACTATCTCACAGCTCGCTACCCATTTAAAAGGTGAAGGACCAAAGGCATTACTATTTTTCTGAGGCCCACTTTAAGATAGCCCGGCGACACACCACATATTTTTTGCTGATGGGTGGAAACTTCGGCAAGACGCGAGCCCCGGGGGAGTCAGTCCGCACCACCCGCAGCTACAGGCGGTCAAAAAGAGGAGTTTGGACTGGAAACATTGACAATCCATGCTCCTGTCCCAGGAACAGCCATGCAAGGATGGTTATTTCCATCCAGAGGTCCGAGCTGCTCTCTGGGCACCGGATTAAAGGGATCTCTCCCGCACGGAGCAGCGCAGGGATGTGCTGTCTGCCGAGGCTGACGGGACGGACGCTGGACGCGTCTGCGGGCAGGCTCTGGGGCGAGATGCGGAGCGCTGCGGAAGTGAGCTCAGATGGGAAATTGTTTCGAGAGATAAAGGAACAAGTTGGAAACCGAGCTGCAAAATAGACAGTACGGGAAACAATAGCGCTTCAGATAGGCTTTCAAATTTCCCCCAGCGATGCCAGAACGGCACTTTGTCCCAGTGATGCTCGGGGGTTTTCCCCCCTGCTTAGACATGCTGGGAGGAGGCGCAGACTGTTTGTTCGCTCCTACCTCTTCTTTTTCAAGATGTTACAGGCATTTGTTGTTGTTAAAATAGGAGGTTACGGACCAAGTCCTTCAGGTCTCATTAGATAAGAGTTTTAGCTCTGTGATGACTTCAAAGGCCAGGCGTGATCCTGGCACCAGGAGCAGGGAGAGGCAGACGGGATTTCGGAGGCACAGAAGTCCCACGGTCCATTCCCTGCTGGTCCATCCTCTCCTCACCTCGGTGAGCCCGGCAAAACGACGCCGCTTCCCAGGCACTGCCCATACTGCTAAAGGCCATCCCCGCCTTGGGACCGCTGATGTCCCCTCCGTGCCATCAAGGCAGCGAAGGAGCCTCTCGTCTCCGCAGCAGAGTCTCCGCGTAGGTCGGTCACCACAAACCACAGCTCTTTCTTTGCCTCGTCCCCCAGCTCCCCAGCCAGGGGCTGGGATGGCCCTTTCTGCCGCCCCGCGGTACCTCCATGATTTTCCATCACCCTGGCACAAAGTCATTAAAGGGCAGAGCTATCGTTAGGGCATCTCCATCACACAGGGAGCACTGCAAGGCCACTAACGATCGAGACAGGGAACATTGGACTTCCCTCAGCTGCTCCTGCGCCAGCCCATAAATAACCCCGTCTCCCTCCT
>NW_009614221.1:0-1083 GCF_000690535.1 Cariama cristata | reverse complement strand
AAAAAAAAAAATAAATCAAAAATCGTCAGGCTGCGTTTTGGCAAAGCCACCGAGGTGAGGTGTTTGGAGGAGCCTCTGCGCTGCTGCTCCCGGGTCAAAGCTTGGAACTGGGAACCGACCCTCGATCTTACAAGCAAAGGTGCACTTCTCTGACAAACGAGCATTCACTGGCTAATGATTACAGAGATGCAGCTCCCCGAGGAGCCAGCACACCAACCTCATCTCAGAGACAACGAACGAGGTTTCGTTACGGGCTGGATCCTGAGCCAGCACGAAGCGGGGCCGAACAGCTGGCTGAGCACAGGGCAGCCCAGGATCCGCCTCTCCGCCTGCAAAGGTGTCGGGAGCAGCCCCACAGTGGAAGTAACAACAAGGATATTGCTTTCAAGTCTAAGGTTGCTGATGTCCCCCCGCACATCCCCATCCTCACACCTCCCAGGAGAGCCCTGCCAGTTGACCGATACGTGCTGCATGGGGGGCCTGGGTGTGTGTTCAGCCGCCGGGCGCTGAGGGGGCTCTCCAAGCGTGGCAGGGATGAACGGCTTCCCACCATTAACGGCTGGACCTTGGGAGGGTTTGTCACGACTCGGTTCTCCCACCCACGCACCGGTCACTGCTGGCAGTGGGTATCTCCTTGGCGGAGCGGAGAGCGACAAAGCCCTCCAGCTCCTCTCCTCCCGCCGTACATCTCCTCTGGGGAGCACCAGCCGGGCAGGAGGAAGAAAAATCAAGTCTTTTCTTGCCGCTTGGCCCCAACTCAGTTTGCATACAGCACTGCTGGGTACGTCCTGTCCTGTCCCTGTCCCTGCTGGGCCCAGGAACCCCCCGGCCTCTGCACCCTCCACTCCCCCCAGCTCCTAATGCCACCAGGCAGTGGGACCTGTCCTGCGGGACCCCCCGGCTGCACTGAGCAGCCACATCATGGCCTTTCCTTTGCACCGCTCCCGGGGAGCCAGGAGGACAGGCGAGCCAGTGGCACACACAACCCACTCCCTGCCACCTACGACCCTTACTGCTGCTCGATGGGATTGGGACCAGGACCAGGATGGGGACCAGGACCAGGACCACAGTCACCTCCCGGCC
>NW_009614220.1:600-1601 GCF_000690535.1 Cariama cristata | reverse complement strand
GCCGGCTGTGCAAGTCTACAACCTCCGTAAGTGCGGGCTGGAGCTACGGGTTATGGTTCAGGTGTCGGCTTAAGCACTGGGGATCCTTCGCAGACTGTTGGTTAAAATGGGGTTTCTGCTGCACACACCTTGCAGATAACGTACGTTAAACGTGGCATTTTGAGCTTTGAGTCAAAGTTGGCTTAAAGCATCTCTGAAGCTAATGGTGAGGCTGTGAAGCAGCGTAACTCTGTTATATTGGTCCCTTAATCTTGGGAGCTGGTGCCCCGGCACGTGGGCTGTGAGTGACAGCATCTCTCTGTACGTGGGCGTCAGCGAACAGTCCTCATTTCATTTCACTTCTGAGGCAGCGTTTGCAGCCGAGGTCCCGCAGCCCTTCCCCGGGCACAGCCCCCTGCCCCTGCCGATCCCCCCCGCAGCCCCAGCTGTTGGGAGCCTGGGGAGAGGGGTGGACGGAGAGGGGCAGAGGTTGCTCTTTGCAGCACCTCTCGGGGGTCTCCGGCAGTCCTGCCAGAGAGGGGGGAGATCCACCCTTAAAGACCTGCCCTGCAGTGAGCTCCATGAAAATCAATGCATCTCCCGCAGAGGGAGAAGAGCTGAGTCAGCCATGGCTGGATTTTTTTAAGTGGATAGACATGCCATGATGTATTTCAGGTCTTGCGCCTAGGATTTGTAAGCCATTCCCCATGGATTCTTTTTAGTGTATGCTTGAAATTAAAAGCGGTTGGACCAGACATCACTAGAGCAGGAATTATGCATGAGTTGGCTAAAGGTGAATTTGGAAACTACTATTCATGATTCACGCTTCTTTTCTAGTTTAAAAACTGCGAGTGGATTTTTGCAGAGGCAGAAAGGGATCAGACACAGCCAAACCTGCGTACGCATCCTTACTGCTGGTGCCTCCCCTGGGAGCACAAGGAGATGAGAAGATGGGCTGAAAACACAGGGAGCAGAATAAAAGCTACAGCCGTTCAGTGGAGGTGCTGCCCCGAGGGAGGGGG
>NW_009614220.1:0-436 GCF_000690535.1 Cariama cristata | reverse complement strand
GTCCCAAGCTCGACTCTTGCAGGCAGGAGCCATCGCCAGGCTCCCAGCTTCATTACAGAAATGGGAATGGCTGTCATTGCCCCTGGCCGAGGGTCGTAGGTGACAAATTAATTCGGGGGGAAAGCAAAATGCCACCGCTCCCCAGGGCTGGGAGAGTGCCGGGCTAAGAGGCATGGAGGGGGCCGGGCTGGTGGGCACTGTCCTGTCGGCTGGGTTTGGGTGGTGGGGACGGCCCAGGGGCAGGGGCCAGCCTGGGGCTGGGGGGAGCATGGCTTCCCCACCGCCCGAGTGGGCGAAAGCTGCTAGTCTGCCCCAAATTGGCCACTGATGGGGAAAAATGAACCACTCGGCTCTTTTTGTTCCTGGTCCTGCTCTTTGCCATGGCAACTCCAAGAGGCCACGCTCCCTCCTCCCTGCTTTGGGCACGATAAAGGCA
>NW_009614219.1:17559-37448 GCF_000690535.1 Cariama cristata | reverse complement strand
TAAAACTATATAGTATTTTGGAGAAAAACTGAAGTGTGGTTTTTTTATTGGCCAGAAAAACAACATGCTGGGTCTCTTGCTCTCTGCTGTAACTCTTTCTTCGGCAGCAGTTACTAGATACAGTAGAGAATGCTATTTTGTGAAAAGGAAGTGATTCATATATTAAACTGTGATAGTATGATATTTAAATGTGATTTCTATGTTGTAAATGCCTCTAAAAATCCAGGAATTAAGTTCAATGAATTTTAGTGGAACTGAGCATCTAAATAACTTTGAATCAACTGTTTTGATACAGTTGTGATAGGTAAAGGTATTTTTTCACAATTACTAGTTCAAATTATTGCAAAATAAAGGGGGAAGTTTTTATTCAATTTAAAAACTTGACTTTTCTTTCCCAAAGAATAATTGATGAAAAGCCTGAAGGTTTTGATGTACAGTACAAACTGAGGTGTCAGTTTGCATTTGGATGTGTTACTAGAAGTTCATCTGTTGTTGGCTAATGTGGCATTACAGAGCATTTTAACTTGTTGGCTTTGTGAAACTGGTGTTTATGCAACTGTGTTACACAGATTGCTTCCTTTACTGCTGAATTTTAGTTTTCCTGATGAGAAACATGGAGAATGCCAGAGAATACACAGTGCTGCCAAAAACAGTTCAGGACCATAAAGAACGTTTTGCTATGTAGAGGAGTTTTGCTTGATCTGATCTCTGTCTTAGTTTTTACTTTGGGGGGGGTGGGATGGAACTCCATAATCTATTTTTTCCTCAGATCAGTATGGGATGTATCCTCATCATTAATTGAGTTAGGAAATAATGAAGAGACAGTAATGTGGGTTATGCTTTGCTGGGGGAGCTTGTATTTGACCTAAGCTAATTCAGATGTTTGGATGTGGTTGACAGTCACCCAGACTGTGTGGTAAAGACATACTGATGCTGACAAGTCCTGGCACTACACTGTTTATGAGATCTGATGAGATAACAGCATGAATTAATATGCCTGGAACATGTAGATAACACTATATTAATCAAACTGAAGTTTACAGGTCTTGAGTTGTTCACTTAAAATTTAACCATCTTTTAAAAAACAAAAGGTAAATAATACTGTGATCTGCCTCTAAGATTTATTTTTACCAAATCCAGCAATTTTTACCTTTACAGAAAGTCGCAATTCAACTGTGACATCCTTCATAGCAAAAATGCTATTCCAGACATCGCAAATGACATTTCCCTTTGAGCTAGGCTGCAGATGAAAAAGCACCAATACCTGTTCAGAAGCTGATTTAGAGTTAACAAGGGGACAATTTTACTATGCTACTGTACATAAACATTCTGCACTGACAACATTTTATAGCTGGTTGCAGTGCTGATAAATGTATTTTATGGAATATCTGCTTGTAATGTGCATATAGAAGCAGGAGAATTCTTCATTTTATTTTGGTTTATTTTATTTTGTCGTTTTAATACAATTTAGAATAAGCCTGATAGGCCATTAAGAACTAGTAGATATACTTAGCTCTTAGTTACTGATGTAAATTACAGTTTGCTGTCTTTGTTAAAGTTATTCCACACTTACAGAATAATTTGCAGTTTGTAGCCATGCCTTATGGCATTTGAGAGATATAAAATCAGAGCAAATGAAATAAGCATCAAATCTTTCCTGGAATTTTTTTTTATCCTGCATTTAAAAAAAAAAAGCCAACCAAACAAAAACCAAAACCAAACCAAACCAACAAAAAAAAAACCCCAAACCCACCACAAAACAACAACAAAAATCCTATATAAGATCTTTGCACTATACTTTTACATCCTGGAATAACAAAAATCTCATCTGATTAAAAGCTAATTATAGTGTTTGCCTTAGGCTGTTTGTGTCTAAAAAGCCTACTGCTGACTTTGAAATAGTGGAGTTGGTGCCTAGGGAGGGCTGGCTTCCTAAGTTTTCAGTTCCTTAACTAGTCTTTCTGGTTTAAAATGTCATAAACCTTGTTGGTCCTTCATTAATTACTTTTTGACATCTTTTTACAGTGCACATTGGAACAGAGAAATATGGGACTATGAAACACTAATCCTCCTCTTAAAGTCAGTGTGAGTAGTCCTGTGAGCCGTATTTTCTTATCTTGTGTTTTGTTTTGTTGTTTTCACCTGAGTAGTTCAAGAAGCTGTGAGTTAAAATTCCTGAATGTTATTCTTCAGCACTGTCAGGGCACCCAAGGGTAGCTTCAAATTTGCCTAAATCCTGCAAGACCTTCCTAGTCCTAGAGGTTTTTGCCATCACACCCAGGAAGCACCAGGGTAGGATGGGACTCAGTTATGAATCTGCTTTTTCTAGCTACCCTCTATGCAGAGGACAAGGAAGGGGACTAGTAGAAAATGAGAGCTGTTCTTTGTGATTTCTTATGGTTCTGTTATAGATCTTTCGCTACAAGTTATCTTAACAGCTGGCTTTATTTGTTTAAGGGTCCTTTAGACTGTGGAAGGGAAAAACTCAGTCGCAGCATTGGTGTATGATTTAACCTTTGTGACTTCTGAAGGAGCAGGAACAGGCTTGCAAATATCAGACCTGGCTTCCTGTGGAGCTCTGGCTGGGACTGTGCTGAAGGCAAATACCTTGTAAATCCTCATTAATGTGTACAGGAAGCTATTGACACAGGTCTCACACTTTGTAGTATGGTAATTCTATGATTTCCTGTCTCTAGATCGTACATGCAGATTAATGAGGTTTGCTGCTTTGTATCCTACAGAACAGTTGAAGTCTGCAGTGTGGATTTTCATAGTCTACTAAAATATTTTCAAGGCATAATGAGCTTGGGAAAGTGCTGTCCCAGGAATCACAGTATGCCAGTATCAGCTGCAGGGTGCCTTTGTTCAGTTTTGATGTCATGCCCCAATGACCATTTTTTCCTATTGCAAGTGAGCTGTCCTGGCTGAGCAATGCCTTGGCCAAGTTAGGAGGAGAAACATGATATAATACTAATTGTCTTGATTCTTCTCTCACAATGCATTACAATGTGGTGATGCTTGCAATTTAAGTTTTAGCATTGAATTTATAGGATTTGTTTTACTTCTGTCTGTTTGCTTCTCCCTCAGAGTGCACCCCAGAATGATCAGTCTTAGGGAAGAATCTTGCAGTTCTTCCTTTTGCTACCCAAACTGGCAATGCTAGAACTATGAGACATCAGTTTACCTAGACGCTTATCAGACACTGAAGAGAGAACCAGTATACTATACCAGTATAGTAGTGGTGATGCATGTGTGGGGATTTTAGAAGCAACAGAAAACAAAGTGCAGATTTAATGTTGGCTAAGCTGCATCTGTGCTACAAGCAAAAATGCATGTTTCTTCCTCTGAAATAAATTTTCCTGTCTCTTTTGTATACATCTGTCTAGCCCCACAGTCTAATCTCTTATGTTTAAACAAGATTCAGAATGTGCTGACAAAGTTAAAATATATTAATATAAGTTCATGAATTTGAACCACACTCTGGATCCCACGCCAGGGTCTTTCTTATTCAGCACTGCTGTAAACAAGTGCTAAGGTGGATGTATGTGAATTTAGTCATATACATCTGAGTGCTCTTGTGCTTTATTATGCTAGCATGATAGACCACATAACCTAGAAATAAATCTTTGCTGATTGCAGAGCAAGAACTGAAGAGACACAACTGAGTCATCTCGCTTTGACATTGTCCCTTAAGAGCCCTTAAATATGAGCTTGTAGAGTTTTTTGACTTATGTGGTAGCTGGAGCCTCTGCCTTGTTACTTCGGCTAACAGTTATGTATTTTTGTACCCTCATGGATATGTCTTTGCTGTGATGATGGTTTTCCAGGTATGAGTGTTAACAGGGTCTCTGTGTTGGTAAGCGCACTGTGAAACTGTGCCCTTTTTAACAGTGGTATCACCAGTTTTGCCTCTTTCTGCCTGGCTGGGATTTATGTGAATGCCTTGCATAGGCTTTTGCATTTGTTTTGGTTTTCTTCTGAAAAAAGCTGAGCCACACAGATTTTCTCACCATAAATTGTGGGAGAAGTCATCCATGTTCCTAGCAACAGTAGAGGAGTTATTGGCAGATAACGAAGGTCTATAAGTGTTCTACCTTCTTGCAGACAGAACTGGCTAGCAGTCAGAACTGAAGGTGTTACCTGAGCCAGGCGGTTGAGTTAAAAGCATCATTGATTTCAGGTCAAATACTTCTGTGTTTTGGTAGGGAAGAGGTTAGGAACAATAGCTGTGGAAGAGCCTGGATTAACTAAAGCATGAATACAAATATTAGTAATAACACAAGGGCAGACGGGTGCTTTAAGTGGGCAAATGCCAGTAAAGCCTGCAACTTGACAGAGATTTTGGTCGTTTTGTACTGGTATTGAATTTGTATTGATTTATATTTCAAACGTTATGTTATGTTAATCTTGTATTTGTTTGTATTGCAAACCTTAGTAAAAGAAAAGGCAGGGTCCTCATCAATGTAAAAAACAGTCTTTAACTGGTGTGCTTGTGCTGATTGGAAAGTAATGCCACTGCAGTTAACTACACTGAGTTTCAGGAACTTTAATTACTGCTATTTGTTGACATCTTGGTTGCTTAGAGTATAAAGATGACTGCAGTACTCTTGCTGTTTGCCTGGCTCTGTTGTGGTTTTCTTAGATTTGTTCTTCCTTCTTTTGAGATACTGCAGCGTTTTTTTTGAAAAGAACAGTCAGTTCAGCTCTGAATCCTTAAATCCCTGTGATACTGCTTCTGTTAGCCACCTTGCATCTGGCATATTCTCTGCCATCAGGAAGAAGCAAAAATTAAATTGTTGGAGAAGAAGAAAATTATTTGGTTTGCTTTCTTCAGTGATCAGTTGTACACTGAGAAAGATGTGGGAAAGCAAAAAATATGAAGACATACATATCTAAGCACACTTTTAAAGCTATGGCATTTGAGAACTTTTATGGTACACATGAATATGAAGACTTTTCCTGATGTGGTCTGAAGAAACTCTTTTAATGACTCTTACAAACCAGGCATTGTATTTCAAAAATGTTCCTTTAAACAGACCTGATACTTCACTGTAGGTTTTTGTACAAAAATATTCTGTAGTTGCTGTGTAATGATGCAATAAATTCACCCAGTAGCTTGTTACAGTTAATAACCTGTAAAGGGCAAAGGTATTTGGACAATGCACATTAAATTAGACCTGTAGCAATTACTAATAGTGTAAGTTATTTCTTCTTTTGTCCTTCAAAGAAATGTAGTTTTGTGAAGAAAAAAGAAGTCAACTGATTTTTCTAGATGTTTAATTTTTACAGCCAGTGACTTCTTTGTGAATAAATAATATGCCTTGTTCAGACGGCAAACATCAACTCTGAACAATTATCAAAGACATTAGGATACAATGCTAATGTATTTCATGCTTCAAAAGCTACAGCTGCCAGAAATTCATAGCAATCAATCAACATTTTTGTGCTGTTTTTCATATATCAGCAGCACACCAGGGGTAATAATTATGACCCTGGCTGCCCCGACTCTTTCAGATAAATTTACTGGTTATATTGATTCACTTAATGTTCCTCTGTGACTATTTCGTAAGTAGGTACCATTTCAGAAGACAAGCAGCCTTTTATTTCCCTTTCTCTGCTTAATTTTTTTTTCAGACGATTTAACACATTTCTTTGTGTTTGAATAGAATTACCTTTTCTACCACTGTAATCTCTAAATTAGAAAGCTGAACAATAGAGCTGCAATAGATAAAGGCTTTGTCTTTCATAGCCTGTCAAGTCATTCCTCAATTCCTTAATAAACTAAGTCTGGTGATCACAGTGCAAGCCCTAGTGTAAAGTACTCTATAAGAGAGAACTATCTCCATTTATTGGAACAAATGTTTGTGCAGTTGAGGTCAGAAAGGTCTTTAGTAAATTCTTGTATGTAGGCTGAATTATTTCAAAACCTGGAAAGCTAAAGATGCAGGGGTTTTCTAGGTCAAGGCTTATACTGCAGGCAGAAGAACTTGTATTAAAGAAATTTGCATTATGTGCTGTCTCCATTTAAAAGACTTAAGTTTCCAATCCTGTCTCTCTCACTTGACCTTCACCCAGAATAGACTGTAATAAAACCTATTTTTATAAGTGACAAAAAGGAAGCACAGGCACTGCAGCTATAACAATGTAAGATTACCTGTAGATTTATGAGTAGGGGATGTTGCTGCTTTAGTTATAGCAATGAATCTCACTTGTGCTAATAAGCAGTATTGTCTCTGCCCTGCCAGTGCTGGGGCAAAGTCGTTGTGAAGCTCCCTGCCAAAGCTAGCTGTGCACTGTGGCAACGAGCTCTGTTTTCTGTCTTTCACACTGGATAAAAAAGGAATCTATCTCAAAGGGAAAATGGAAATTACAAAATGCCTATTCATAACTTCACCTTGTTTTCTTTCGGCCCTAAATTACTGCATCTACAAGTCATTTCAAAATTAGTTTCTCAGGAAAGGAGCCCTCATCTTTCATGGTAAAAGAAAGCAACAAAGACCTTGTAAATCTCCTGACATTCCCCACTGTTATTCAGATAGCCAAGGAATAACAGACTGAATAGACATTTCCCCTCAGATGAAACTGGCTGCCCAAAGCTGCCTTCTCACATCTTCTCCTGTTTTATGTGAAACTTGGGCTGAGAGATGCCCTGGTATCTGCTGTTTATGAAAGGAGGCTGAGAGGAATAGAAGACTAGTGTGATACCTCTCCTATTGCTTTTATGCTCTCTGAAATGAAGGAATGATAAATGAGGAAAAATTGTGTGTAGAGAAATTAAAATAGCCTGTTGGAAGTAGAAACTGTAGTTAAAGTTATGCTCTGAAATAGCAATATTATTTACAGGATGTTATATGCTATCCTAATTTTGTGGTTATTGCTGTAGCAATTTCAGGCAAGATATACTTACATATACATTTGTAGACTTTAAAAATACTTCAAAGCTTTTTTAACAGTTGACTACTTTTGTGAGATCAGTAAAATTTTACTACAGATTTTGAAAGTTGGCCTATGATATTAATATGTGACAAAGTTAGTTTTATTTTTTTCCCCGATGCTGCGGAAGAGTGCCAAAAATCTAGTTCACAGTGCTTTAGTACTGCAGCAGTAAAAGGAGTGGAGTAATTTTTATTTTTGTATAGAATCAGAGCATCTCACTTTGAACGCTTTAAATAGAATTTGTAATTTACAACTATGGTGAAGAATACAAACTTAAGAGACTAGTTTTGCTGTTAGATTGTTGCTTGTGTTATTAATGTGGCTCTGTGTACCTGTTTATAACTATTTTCCTACCAAAAAAAAAGACAAAACTCAGTGTCTGAAACACCTGCTTTTGATTTTAGGGTACCTCAGGGCTTTTCTCATCAAAATATGACAATTGTATTCTAGTTAAATCTGTTGGATGCATACAGAGAGCTATGTTCAGCATTTTTTTTTTAACTTCATATGCTTGGTTCCTTAGGTATTAAGTTAACATAATTTTCCAGAAAGATATCTAAACTTTTTTACACAGGGCTTGGTGAATAATTTATTGCCAATTTACTACAGCATTGCTGTCTGTGATGGCTGGTAAGTGATACACCAGCTGTGCCTTCGTTCAGGGAAAGTGAAATGTCTGTGTGCTCTGAGCAATGAGGAATGATCTCTGTTTATTTGCTTATACAAAAGAACAACTCCATGTTAAAAGGTAATGGAAATAAAACCCCTTAACAGCTGCATTGGGATAGTTAACTACAATTAACAAAAAAACCACAGAAACAGAAAAAACACCACACCAACCAAAACCACACAGGTTAGGTTTAATATAAAACTAATGAAGATGGAGAAGTTCTTGACTTCCATTTCATAACTGCCTTGAAAGGTCATGCTTCCTGAGAGATAAGGTATGTAAACAACAGTATTCATTTATCTTTATAAAGTGTCAAGGAAAGTGGGATGCAACAGAAGTCCTAAATATTTTCACTGTGCCTGAAAGAAAATAGCACATTTTGTTAAATACTTAGGAGGCTGCACTGAGTCCCATTGTCCATAATAATGAAAGAGATTCTGCTTCCCTTCTGCATGCAAGATGATGAAATAGAAATTGTCTTATTTTGTAACATCATCTTATCAAGGTAAAGGGTTAGCAACAGACAAGCTGCAAGGATGATTTCAAAGCATGTATTAACCTTTTATTTATTAAAAAAGAGGGGTATTTGCAATTTAAGTAAATTATTAGTGTTTTCCTTGATATTGCAGAGTTATGCCTGAGTGCAGGACTATTCATGTAAAACTGAAGCCAAGTAATTTTTCCAAGGCTTTTCCCTCTTTGAATTTGTGAGTTTCTGGCAGATGCGCCTTTCTCAGGACTAGAGTTGAACAATAATTTTTAAAAAATCTACCAACCTCTATTCAATCCTCAGTTTCCTTGTAAGTCTTAGCCCTTTATAAAAGGTGAGAGCTTTGAACTGCCAAAAGATTTGGGGACTAAGCAGTGCTTCGCAGTTGAGTACATCAACCTGTCTTAAGCCCATTTATTCTATCTTAGTTTGCAGAGTAAAAGCTTTTTTTTTTATCTGAACATTCATAATGCACGAATAGGTCTGCAATGGATCATAAGTTTATTGAAAAGAGAAGCAATACTTGATCTGAGTCTGTCTCTCTCTACCCCACCTTTATTTTTAAATTTTTATTCATTTATCTCTATAAGGTATCTTGGGACAGGGAAAAGTCATTTTCTAATGGTAAATTTTGGATGCAAGTTAGAATAATGAAAAATCAACCACACATTCTTCTCAGATATGTGTTATAAGTAGGAGTTGTAGCTGTGACATGAATGGAGGTAATTCTTTCACCTGAGTGTCTGTAAGGCTTTCAGCTGCAGTACTACTCATTTTGGCACTGCAGTTCAAGACAGACATGAACCAAAGGCAACAGGAGAGATGCAGGTATAATTTCATGTTTGAAAGTCTGATTTAAAAATTTGAAAGAAGAATACTTAATGTAAGAAAGAAAGTTAAGGTAGGGTCACGACAAGTCTCTGGTATTTCAAAAAAGAAACAAAACAAAACACATCCCCCACTTCCCACCCTCAAATCCACAAAAAGAAAACACCCCACACACACACCCGCAACCCCCAGTAAAAAATACTCCAAAACCCCTGAAGCTGTTCAGTGTATAGGCTGGGACAGTAATCCATGATGTTAGATTACAGCAGCAAACCTGGTCAAGGATCCATGTGCATGTGTAGACTGTAGCAACTAATACTGTGATTGTGAAGCTTTTGGGCTCCAGACTAGGCTATGTTGTACCTTGAAAGGGCTCGTAGTGCCACTTGTGTTGTTTGTAGTGTAGTTTGGGCTACCTCGCCCAGACATGAAGGGAATTTTCTATCTACAAGGATAATTAGACAGACAGAAAAGTGTGGGTTATCCATCATACAGGGTTTAGGGAACAAGGTAGAAAAGCATGTGTCAAATGCTTCAATATCTGATGTGTTTTGAGCTGGGAGATGGACCAGATGATCTCTTAGGATGCTGTATAGCTTTCCTATGATTTATAAATGCTAGATATTTTTTCAGGGTCCTTTAAGGCTAAGGTTCATCATACTCACAACTGTGTTGTGATCTTGGTATAGCTGGTTTGCAAATTTATTTCACAGGCTTGTAGATTTCTTCTTTCATGGTTCAGATTTTCCATCTGAAAACAGTCTTAATGAGAAGCTTAATGGCTGCCAGTGGTGAGTTTAAAAGACGGTAGCGTGAGCTTACAGCAGGGAGGAATATTCAAACAAGCAAGCCAGCATTTGGAGTAGCACTTAGAGCTTTTTTTTTGGTGGTGTCATTATGTCAAAACTTCTGGTTTTTTATTTTTACTGAAACTTTTTATGTCTCTGCAAAAGCATTAGCATCATTCTTTGTTCTTTGCTTTTTCTTCTTAGTCCTTGCCTGTTACCTTTGGCAGGTTGTTTTTCCCACTAGATGGAAGAAGTAGAGTAAAGTGAAAAGATAACCAAAGAGGAGGTGAAGAAAGGTAAGATAAAAGTAATAGAGACAGTGCAGTTGTGAATTTAAAAAACCAACCAAACAAAAACCAACCAAACAACGAAAACCAAAAAAGTACTTGCCCATCTAGTAAAACTAAAGACACTCAGAAGAAATGTCACAGAGGGCAGAGAACAAAGACAGGCAGACATATAGTCAAAGACAGAAGATGCAGTCTGTAATTTTTGTCTGATTCCGCACCCTCCCATTCCTTTCATATGTGACAGTGAAGCAATATAGGTTTTTAAATAAAAAGCATGCCTCTTGTAGAGTCCTGGAGTTCTGTGTACTTAATGATAAATGCACTTTTATCTAAAAAGTACTGTACTGAAGTCTTCTAGTCCATCTAAGAAAGTATACAGCTGCTTTGCCTTCAGAGCACAGCTGGGCTTGAACTGCTTGATTTCCTTTGTTCTGTGGAGAATAGTGTTTAATGGCTGCTTTCTGTGCATGGGCATAGCTGGACTGGCTGTGATGGTGGAGGTCATGGATTCTGAGTGGGTGGTGGAGGTGGTGGATTCTGAAGATTTCCCTCCCATTGGATCCCATCTTCCCATAGTTGGAGAGATGTCATGACTAGCTAGGTGCTACCTGCATGGTCAGAAGAAGGCATTCTCCCCTGTGGGACCCCCCCTGCTTTTTTCCATCTCCTAATAGCCACTCTGCTAGGGATAACACATTCTGAGGTCAAGGTTGGTGTGCTGATGTTTCTGGTTCATTGGTTTAAAGGGCATAAAGAAGGGAATTTCTTTTCTGGTGGAATCCCCCTCCTACTTGCTCATGATAGGTTGGATTTTTGGTGTGGTTTTATTTTTGTTTTTCTTTTTTATTTTGGTTTTGGGCTGGCTTTTGTCCTTTTGGGGCGGGGGGTGTGCAGGATTTGAGGGTGGTGGATTGGGAGTATTAATTTTCTGTTATCTTCTTGGTGTGTGTTTTGCTAAAATGAGCTGCAAACTTGGCAAAGACCCATTTGCCTGACTCTTCTTACAATGGTAATTTTAAGGAATTCTTTCAAAAGTTCTGTAGTTGCTGTCCTGCAGTTACTTAAGTTAAACCTCCTTGCAGTATGATAATTGAGATGGGGAAGGAACTTACAATTCTCTGCAAATTTAAAAAAACAAACAACCAAAACACCACCACTACACAGTAGCAATGTCCTTACAGTGAAGAAGCAACATTTTATTCCTACATGATGCTATTCATATATAAATTTATGAGCAATTCTTTCAGTATGTTTGAGTAGTTTTGACACAATTAGAAGTGTAAACAAGATATAAAAGGAATATAAGGGCTACCACCTTACTTAGAGGGCAGTTCTTACAGCACTTGAGTATGCTGGTGAAACCTTGCTAGGACTGACATCTGTTTAATGTGAGAATACAGCTGTAAAGGCAGTCTTTCAGAAAATGTCATTCTCGGAAGCAGAACACAAAATACAGAGACTTTTTTTCCCCAGACTGTACTTATATTGGTGAAAACCTACTGCCTTTATTCTCTCAGTATTATTACTATTATTGTATGTAATTATTATGTAATGTAATAATGCAGTACAAGTTGTACAGGATTATATGTATTATATTATACAGTATTATTACTATTATCTCCACAGCTTTCTTCTGATCTTACTTCAGAATCTTTATCTTGTTCATTTCTTCTTTTTTTTTCCTCACACTTTTCATAAGATAAACTAAAATTAGGTTCCATACTAGTCCATTTCATTCCATTTTATCCCATGGTGCCCCACCACTGTTTTCCGTTAGGTCACATCTAATTAGTGGGTGCTCAGGTACATATTTCAGTAAGTTCTGTGCAACACTTTCTTGTGTGTGTATGTTTTTTAAAATACTATGCTTGATGAAAGCATAACTTATCTCTGCAGCTGTGGTGTACAATGGTTCAGGATTTTGTATGCAGACTGAACAGCTAACCCTCACTTTCAGCTGCTGAATTTTGGTTTTAGTATTAGTTGTGTTGTCTTTTTTTTTATAAAAAGGAAACAAACAAAGCCCCTCCAACCCCAAACCAAACTAAACTGAAAAAACCCGCTAAACTTATAGACACAATTGGACTAAAGTACTCTGCCAGGCATACATGTATGATTATAACAGTGTTGATTTTTTGCTTTGATTTTTAAAGCCAACAGAAATGTTTAGGAATTGTAATTTTTTTAAGGGACTAATATGATTCTCAATTTTCTCCACTGATTGTTGAAATTAATATATTTCTATTCACATATTACTAATCTATGTAACTTGTCTTCAGTTAAGATGACTTGATTATTTATGGTTACACATTCTTCATAAAAGAAATAGACTTCTGTGCTAAAGTATAAGCCTTTGGATTCTAAAGTAGCTTTACTTTCCAAGCTTATGAGTGTTGACAAGTAATGTTTCTTTTCTGGACTAGAATGTTCATAAATTCTCCAGCCACTTGAAAGAAAAGGGAACAATTATTTGGAGGGGAGAAAAGAAACTTCCAACATAGAGCTAAAATGAGTCAAGCAGTTGAAAGGCATGTGAATTACTGCCCTAATATTGTCAGTCTTACCCATTTCCACCTTGAAATTTTTATCTTAATTACGGCTCTTCATAAAACTAATAGCTTGCAACTGGTTGTGTGGCAACTTTATTTGCCTACAAGTGTATTTAAGAATAAAATTTAACACAGTTGACACATATCCAATTAAAAAAATATGCAGAAGTTGTCTTTCCTTCTTAAAGTCTGTCTTGTAATGAAGCATGTGACAGGAGTTGCAAAGGAGTTGTATATACAGGTATTAAAAGGAAGTTTAGATAAGAAACTGAAAGGAGTTAACTACTTAAATTTTTTTGGAGAGGAATGACACTTTTACCTTTTTTTTTGTCCATGCAGAATTTTGCCTAATCTTCCTAGCTACTAACTATGTGAATGAAGAGTTATTTTGAGAAAGAACTTTTAAAAAACTTTTTATCCTTTTTCTGAAAGTACCACTGCTAAAATATAGCAGTCTAAATCTTTGAGTTGTGTAAATACAAGTTACTCCTGAGCGACTTTCTTTATAAAGTATAACATATTATTGAATAACATGAATATGTTAAGAAAACCTTGGACTTGCAGTAAAAGTGCTCTGCTGTCAAAAACAAATCATGACTGAAATGCAAACATGGAATGATGGGAAATAATTTTCTTTAAAAAAGCATTAATAACATTGTTCTAACTGCAAGTACCATTTGATATTTTAAATATGGACTAAGTGGTACAACAATACAGACCAAAAAAAGAAACAATGAACACGAAGAAATTTGTATCTGTGCTAGTAATAAAAAATAGTTTTGAGTGTAATGTTATATATTATATGCCATCTGAACTATCTCACTGTATTTATATGCTTGTAATTTAGCCTAACCTGTACTTTCTGCATTCATTAATATAAGAAGAACCCAGTGAATGAGTACCTATTATGTGCAAGATCTATGGCCTGGGGACAATTTTATTTTACTCATAAATTTTAATATCCATTCTCTACTACAGTGAAAATAATGAGCCTGTAGTGGTTTTGTCCATCCTTACAGAGAACTTTTTTTAAAGCCATAAAAAGGAGTTGTGACTGATTGGAATTGGAATCTGAGACTAGGCTTTTTATCTCTCTCTTTTTTTTTTTTTTTTTTTTGTCAAACAGCAAACTGCCTTTGGCCAGCATTAGCTTCTATCTGGCCATGAGAATGATCTTACTTTTTACCATTCAACATAATTTCTTGACACTTTGTTACAAAGAGAAGGGATAAAAATCAGTGTTTTCTTTTGAACAGCAAAGTATGGTTTTGGTTTTGCTTTTAAATAAAGTACTGGAATTTTTAGCTTAGTGGAAGACCACTACCAAAACCAATCAATGAGGTGGGTTCTCAGACCTCCAAAAATCATGTCATTTATAGCAATACTGATAATTTGGCTCAAGTTTTGAAACACTGATCATGTTCTAGTTCATGTTTTAAAAAGAAATTTAAGCTCTAGCTATAATGAACTTAATGCTCAAGTTGCAGATGCATATGTTTATTTTAATTGCACAGATCACAATTTTTGTGTGTGGATATTTCAAACAACATATTAAAGAAAACAGGAGGATTGGATAGTAGATGGCAGATCGGGAAAAACACTAGTAGACTTTTTCAAAATTAAAAATGAATTTTATAATGTTGCATAGAATAAATACCTGTATTGCATGTTATGTAAGTTTACCTTGCAGAAGGATAGTATTTTATCTGCTAAAAAAAGCTTTCCTAATGATTCATAGATCTTGCTTTACTATTTTCTATAAACTTTCAAGATTAATGTTGCCTTCCAACCTCAATCTTGTTCTCTAGAAATATATATCACTCTGGGTTTTGTGTTGTATTGAATTCAGAAGTGTTAAGTTCTTCTGCTGTGTCATGAAACATCTGTCTGTGGGATGGGGATGATCAGGAAATCACGTGGATCACTGTCATTAGGGACACAAGTCTTTGAGATTTAAAGTGTAACCCTGTCTCTTTCACTCTAGTCTGCTTTTTAAAGTTGTTAGAATACTTTATGTTCAGCAGTTCTTTGAGCAACATACTATGCCCAGAGAAGAAAGGTAAATAAAGTTGATTTTGGTGAAAAAGTGTGGTGTTTTTTTTTTTTTTTCCACTAGCCTTAGTCTCCTTAGACTCGGTGAGACTTCAGGCTGGTGCTCACTGAGAGCATGCCCACATACAAACTTGCTTCCTGGGCTTCTTCAGACAACTATTTTTCATTTAAATGAGTTATTTTCTGAGAATATAGCTACACTTTATTTACAGTCAAGCTTCCTTTTTCAGTCAAATGATGTAGATTATTTTTCATCTCACTCTGTACCCACTCAGACTTTGTCCTGAATTCAAAATCATGGTTGGTCTTTGTCGCGTGGGTGCTCCCACCAGTTGTGGCTCTTAATTGCCAGAGGTTTCCTTAGTGTGTTTCCCCAATGCCAGATCCCATTTAACAACAGAAATAGTCTTGCACCAGTGGGCAGGCTGTTGAGGATCTGGGCCAAAGAGAACATTTCACAGTGTTACACCTTGAAAGTTTGTTCCCAAGCCTTGTATTTACACTTTAAATAACCACATTGTTCTGACAGTGTCTCGGATTTTGACGTGTATGCACTCTTCCTAACCCATCTGTGCAGTACTTCTCACCCTAATTGACACATTCCTTCCTGGTCACCTACTGCTGTCTGCTTGTTGTCACTACTCGTACAACCAGCAGCTGCTGATGCTCTTTTGTTCATAATTTTTGTGAATGTCACTTTCTGTGGAAAGACATGCCTGCATCTGTCCTGTCAGTGCCCCTGGTTTGCTGTTCAGATACCTATTTCTGTCTTGGTTCATCAACAATTTATTTTCTGTGGAAGCAAAATGATAAACAGAACCCTAATATATTGTGTTAATTCTAGCTCTTTAAGTATCAGTCAGGGTTGAAAAAAAACAATTACCTCTTTATGACTGATAAAGGCCACTGGTTTAACATCTGTAATTATTCATTTTAATAACTAAGCTGATTAGTTAATGTTATATAGGTCACATTGCTTGGTATATTACATTAAATTGCAAAAATATCACAACTGGCATATGATCCCAAAATTTTATTAAATTATTCTGTTTGCAAACCCTCTTCCTCCCTGCCCCCTGTCTATCTTATATTTGCCAAAATATCTCAGCAGTTTTCTTAATTCTCTTTTCCCACTTAGAGGCGGCATATAAATCTGCTTTTACTTTGTTTTCCTAACAGGTCTATTTTTTTGAGGAGAATTTTAATTTAGGTCAAATTCTTAAACTGTATTATGGATTACAGTCAGTCATTTGAAGCTTGAGGTTTAAATTAGTGGCCAATTTTCTTTGATTTCTTTGATCTCTGTACTTTAACTCTTAAGCAGAACTACTTCTCTTGCCAGTGGGGATGCTTAAATTTAAAATAAACAAAGAAAACCCCTCTCAATTTTAAATAAGAAAATTGGAGAGAGATTAATGAACTCCATCAAAACATGATCTTAAAATTTGATCTTTCTTACTGTTACTTTTATTGCAAGATACCTTATGTTTGAAAATAGAGCCAAAGTAAAACATTGAAAATTTCTGTTTGTGAAGCTTGAGCTGAAAACCGTAAAAAAATGTTACAACATTTTAGGAAATACTTTGAAAATTAAAAGGGTATATTTTTATAAATGCCATGAGTATTTTTTTTCTTGAATAATAGTAATAATAAAAAAGCTACTAAGTTCTCAATTGAGGTTCACGGGTGATTTTTAATATGGGTCTTTCTCCCAGTTAAAGCTTCCTAATTGTTGGCCATTTAGTGGGTGCAATGATTCTTTTGTGACCTTGATTTATGCTGTTTCATCATCGGGGGCGGGGGGGGCAGAACGAGAACAAAACAGAAAAAAGCCAGTGATTCTGTCAACTGAAGGTGAACAATAATGAATACATCTCTGGTTTAGGTTGGAACAGTACAGACCACTGGAGCAGTCAGTATTAATAGGCAGTTCAGAGGCCCCAGCAGCAGCTGTGCTGTTTTTAAGCGTGTACCGTATTGTCTCCAGAGCAATCTGTTCTGTCTTACAACTACTGGAACTATTGCAAATTTTTTCTTTCATGCCCCATCAAAAAATCTCTAAACCAGGTATTACAGAAGTTGTAGATGGATGTCATTAAATAGCATTCGTTATATGGGATCTTTGTTATACATGTTATTTCTGTTTTCATACTACAATACTTTAGCTTTTAGTTACACTATTAATTCCTAGTGAAAGTTGTATGATAGGTGGTACTACATAGAAGCATACAAGAGAGCTAAGTTGAAGAGCTCAGGGAATATAAATTCCTTTTAATCTTGTTCCTCGGTGATTATGAGAAAGAGAATGTGGCCAGGCATTGCTGCTTTCTGATGCCCTGCACTTTTCAGGAGGAAAAGAACCAGGGACAATGGGCAGTATCTGGCAGAAGAGTTGATGACTGAAGAAATAATGCTGTTCTGCTCACCATGTGTTTCTCTTCTCATCCTCCTTAAAGGGAAATACTAGACTGGGTTTTGAAGTACATGATCAACAGCTGGTGAGCCCTGTCTTGGGGAGGGAGGACTGTGTGAACTCCAAGCTCTGAAGTCTGGAATATAACTTTGTGTTCTTTGTCGCTCAGATCGTAAAGGCTCACAAGTGATAGAAGGGCTGCCGTGCAAGTCCTGGCCTTGGGATAATATCGCGCTCCCTGGCAGCCCTCAGGACCCTGTCACTTTGATAGTTTGATTCCAGGTCTTCATTTTGGTGCAGTGGTTTTTGTGGCATGGATTGTAGCTTGAGTACAGGAAAGTGACAGCGGGCAGAAAAGTGGTTTTAATGAGATTACTCACAATCTTAGGCAGAAATTTGATTACTTTATTGATTTGGGCAATCAGTTCTAAACTTCAAGATATTTTCTGTTTCGAATAGCCATACTGCTTCCAGAACGAAATGTGATAGGTCAAATACTTGGTAACAGAAAAATTTCTCGTAACGTTTACAAGATACCAGTCTTTCTCTTTGCTGCTGTTGGCTATAGACACAGTTGAGTGATCACTGTGCTCTTTTGAGAGGATTTTAATGTTACATTTGAATGATGATGTATGACCTTCAATGCAAAACTGCAGTGAAAGGCAATATTTTTGTATGCTGAATATTTCTTCCTAATGGCTACTTTTAGAGAAGCTGACTTCTTTCTGACAAGGGTGTGCCGTGCCATGCCGCTGCTGTGGTTCATGCTTTTGGAATGGATTATGTGTTAAATTAACGAAAGCAGTAGGAGTTTACTATTTAGTTGCAGTAGGGCTAGGATTTGTCTCTTGGGATTGTAATGTTACCCCAGCCAGTCTCACCAGTCCTTCAAGAATGTTTGTTCTTTTCCGATTTCTCTCCTAAGGACAATTCTGCCACTGAAGTACTTGGAGTTCTAGACAGTATTCCAGGTATTGCTTATATTTATAAGTTGCACAAAAGATGCAAGTTAAGTCAGATTGCTCTTGCGGACTGTTGTAGGGGTTTTATTCTTTTACATTCTAGTATTATGAAAGTTTGTTTTCCCCATTTACTTCATTATATTATGCTGCTGGCAAAGATATACAAATATGCATTTTAAACAGTCTTAAGATCAGGAAATATACTCCAATACACCAAAAGTGGTGTTTTTAGTGGCTATATACAAACCAGATGTTTGGAAGTAAAAGCTCTCACTTCTATTCATTCTCTAGGAGTGTAGTAAATTAGGCTTATGTTTTTCAGGTTAATATGAGTTATGCTCAGACAAAAGAATATTAAAAACGTGTAGGTCCAAATTAGCAGAGATGGTTTTTCTGTTGCAGATTTAGTGCTATTTGAACCTTTCAAGGACCATTATTAAAAGTACTTCAGAATTGCTCTTAAGCAGTTAAATAACCTTTCATTGCAAACATTTTTGTAACTGAACCTGTGCAAGTACAAAGACTTTTAATAAGTGTTTAAGACCTCTTCATTGATTTAAATACTTTGCTTTATGCAGCCTGAATCATACGCTTGTTCTAGCCTTTTACAACTGTTGTAATGGAAATCTGTAGTATTTTATATCTTTTTATGTTTTTTTCACTTTCTCCTCACTTTAACTTTTTCATGTATTTTTTTTATAGCGTCTCCTTTTCCTGTCTTCTGGTATTTTAGTATACTTTTCATAAAGTAGTCATAAGACCATTTATTTTCCTGGGACTTCAGTGAAAACAAGCACCAGCAGATCTGTCTCCCTTAAATTAAATCCATCCTTTCCAATTCCACCAGTCCTGGAAATGCACTAATTGAGTAGTTCAGAATGCCTTTTTTTTTTTCCTTCCTCTTCTCTCTCTATACCCTGCAATTTACAGGTATGTTTAAAAAAAATGCTCTTCCAGTGTTAAGATCAAAGTATCATCTTTAAAATCTTTTTGGGAAAGAAGAAGAATAACTCATCCATCCTCCAGATGATATTAAACATCTTGCTGATTACTGTTGAGGGAGACCTCAACCCAGATCACTTTGTCAGATGAGTTTTCAACTAGCCGCAGTCTGGAAATGGAAGGGTGGTCCTGTCAGCATTGCAGACGTACCTGACCAGCTTCATAAGTTAATTCAAATTTCCATCAAAAGCAAAGGCTGAATTAACTGTTTCATGCTTCCTTTGGAAGACTACAGTCAATCAATTCCTCATGAATTTTTTGGCTGCAAAGTCATTCTCCCCCACCCCTACTCTTCCCATAGCTTAATGTAGCAGAATAAACATTTAAGGAAGGGATTTCTCCTATGATTAAACTATTTTACTGGTAAGTTGATACAATGGCACACAAAGTCTATAAAATTATGGAGTATGTCAACAGCATAAGCTAATTACATTGTAAAGAAAAAAAAGCAAAGCTATGTGAAATGGGTTATTGTTGGAGAGTTAGAAGAAAAATTAATCTACTCAAGAAGATACACAGATGCATAGTAAGGGTGAGCTGAAGTTTTTCACCTTAAGAATTAGAGAAAAGGGATAAGTGGATGCAGTAAGAGGTCTGGAGGAGAAGTTCCATTAGGTGCAGGAAAACCTGCCGATTGGTGCTGATGTGTTGACACACTGAACTTGGATATTCTTCTGCAGCATATCGCAGTGCCAGGTTTGTTTTCTGACCACACATCCTGCTTCTGCCAAAGTAAATGCTTGCGGTACAAAGCAAGATAAATTTGCACCTGATTGAATGGGGAGTAATTGAAATGGATTTTAAAATAGCTTGAATATACAAATTAACAACATAGTATTGTCGTTTGCCCTTTTCATTGTTCAACTCATTGATAGAGATCAGAGTTATCTGTCACTTTTGGGGGGGGGG
>NW_009614219.1:0-17528 GCF_000690535.1 Cariama cristata | reverse complement strand
GGGGGGGACGGGGACGACCACCAACAGGCCTGTAGCATTTTTCTAGGTCATTCTGCAGGTACTTTTGCCAGTCCACAGGGTGGATGGTGAGGCATAGGCTGAGATATGGTTTGTATTGAGCTCTTTGGTCACATCTCTCTACTGTTCTTAACTTTACTCAAATACACCTCATTGGTTGCAAAGGCATTGTTATTTCTTTCACAAGTTGCTCTAATTTGAACCACCTAGAATATAACTACAATATCTTATGCTTAATTAGACTCC
This sequence comes from Cariama cristata, assembly GCF_000690535.1. NCBI lineage: Eukaryota > Metazoa > Chordata > Aves > Cariamiformes > Cariamidae > Cariama > Cariama cristata. Next base: position 17,264 of record NW_009614219.1, on the reverse strand, counting down.
CAAGTAGCTGCTTCAGTCTAAGGTTATCCCCCTGACTCTGTATTTTGAGATCTCTCTTGGCTCCACTGGAAGACTCAGGTAAAATAAGGGGCGCTCTAAACTCAAGAGGTGCTGCTACTTATAAGTTCATTAAATTACTGTTCAGGAACTTTGCTATTCCATAGTTCATTTCTCTCAGAACATTGGAACAAGGACCATATGGTGGCGATTCACTGCACTTGCATTTCTCAAGTTGCTCTATTTCCTTTGTAAAGTGTTCAATCTCTGTTAAGGCCACACTGTGAATTCTTATGAGAAGTGCCCTTGGAATAGAAATTTCCTCATTATCCCTTGTGATAAAGGCTTGTGCCAAAAAATCATTTAATTTCACTGCTGTCTCATCATTATTTTTAATTCCTTACAGATCCCTAATCCAAAAAGGGCTTGGAATTGCTCACACCTTCACCTTGATATTAAAGCATTTAGTTACCTCCATACGTACAAAAATCTCAAACCCATAACATTATATTGACTTTTAAATTATTAAGGGTCATGAGCTAACTGTGGACTACTTTCTTATATTTTTAAAGGTATTTTTTTCTATGTGAAGAATTCTGAAAAAGGAAGTAATTAGAATATTTTGACTATGAAAAATGAGGGGAAAAGAACAAAATAGTTACATGCCTGTGAAATATTGAGGTTTAAGCACTTCTCCATGGTAATTCCAGTGGAATTATATCAATAATTCTTGTGCCCCAGTACGATCAGTCTGGATTTGTCCAGCTTTGATGTTAGATACAGCTGTAACCTATGAAGTCACTCACTAGTGAGATCGTTTTCTCCAATGTTTACTCATAAAAATGACATACTTCATCATCTTCATATTAATCTACTCACAGAAGGCTTACTAAGACTGTATATTCAATGTGCTGAATTAAATGCAAAATTTTGAATTTTTTTATGGCAGCTAAAATCAGACACTTGATGTACTTTGGACTTCTGTGTGTAGTGATCAGTTGTACAAAGAAAAGGAATTATACTGTTGTGTATCTTAATGAATATTGAGTAGCTATTTGATATTATTTTCAGTAGATATCACTGCTATTATAGTCATTTTGTGGGGAAGAAATGCAACAGTGAGTAAAACTATTCCTGGTGGTATATTAATCTTAAACAGCCTTGTTTGTATTGTTGCAAGCTGTGAAGTTAAGTCTGATATATTTATGTAATGTTTCTATTAGCTAATCACTTTTCTATCTATCTTTTTAATGTGCAGGGCAAATGCCTGGTTGTATTTTCATCCTCTGTCATTCAGGAATGACATTTGCAGTGATGAAGAGTCTATCTAGCTTTAGGACTAGGATTTGCTAGTTTTTCCCTGAAATGACACATACAATAAACCAGGGAACAACCTGAATTGCCATGCTACAAAGTATAAAGAAAAGTTATTTATTGAAAAAGAAGTGTGTGGCTACTTCAGGAGAAGCAATAAAGTTTTTTTAGTTAATAGATGTGTTCAACTAAATTTAAAATGGAAAATTGAAAAAATTGAGACCAGGCATAATGTCATACAGCAGACCAAGGTCCTAGACTTTTACCAGTATTACAACACAGGAACATTGTATAAAAGAATAATGAGAACATATCTTTCAGAAATAAGACCTCTAGATATGTTATTTATTTGATACAAACAACAGTACAAACATAGTTATGGCAGAACTTCTGTTCTCTCAGATGTTAAATAAAACATCTGTGTGGTAGTAGCTTTGTGCCTAGGGCACTTGGTTGGCACACAGGTGAATGCCAGGTAAATGACTATTTCTTTAGGTGAGGAGAGTAACCCAGCTGGTTGGATCTCTAGAGACAGAGGGAAAATATCCTGGGTTTGTTCAGAAATACATTTTGAAATCCCAATATTTTTCAGATGAGAGTGTAATTTTCTATTCAGTGCTGTTGTGAACAGACCCTAACCTTGTCGGGGCCAGTGGTGTGCTATTGTGACTGCCAGAGTAGAAGGCTATGGTGTTTTCTGAGAAGTGTGATTTCTTCTCTTCTATCAACTTTATTCTACAGGCCTAGTAACTAGCTTGAATCAGTGTCACGTAAAGATCTTTTGTTACACAGATTTAACCAGCGTCAATGCTCTTCTCATTTCACGTATTTATGTGCTCTTAGATATCACAGTTTTTATAGTGGTGATGGATATACCAGCACTTCTTGCTTCTCTCTCTGCACCAGGGGAGCTGTGAGGGGGATGCAGTGGATTATTTTGTGTTCTTCTCTGGCAAAGCCCTATGCAGTAGATGGTTCTTAATGTTTAGAAAGAGGGCACAGAAACTTTCACCTCCTAATGATAAATGCATGTATCAAGTATTAGTATTAAAATGGAATACTTGAACTTCTGAAGAGCTCACATAATGCAAAGGAAAAAGGCTTGCTCTCTCTTACTGAGTACTTTTGTATCAGTGGCAAAATGAATCACCATCCTTATGATTAACTGAAATGGAGATTTAAATGTACAGACACTTGCTTGAATAGGGGCCTGAGGTTCACCCAGATGGGCTGACACATAAAGTAGCAGGAAATTACACCAATTCGAGGCTGCCCATACTCTAATTACATCTGCTGTACATTATTTAGTGTTACAAAGCTCAAATCCTTGACAGAATAACAGTTTCTGAACCAGCGTTTCACTACCAAGCAATGCAATGTGTAATTCCACCTGTCTGGGATCTATTCTTGAGGGTTTATATTCCCTGCAGGTGGTAGAGAGATGCTGCAGTGCTGCAGATGTCCAAAAATCCATGTGGCTCCCTGTGAGCTTGTTGTGTAGCAGCTGCTGATGGAGACTGATGGCACCCAACTATTTGTACACCCGGCTATTATATTTTCTAATTCACTGATTTTTAGCAGCAGAGAAAAATGATCTTTCTGGTTGCCTGGGGCTTTGAAACCTTGAAACTTGCTTACCAGCGTTGCAATTCTTGACCTAATCAGCAGCGTTAGAAATTAAAACAAAGCCTTGGAATGAAGAGGTTTTTAACCTGCTGTACTAATCTTTTATCTCAAAGTTGCTTTACAGCCATAAAGGAGGAATTCTGGTTGCAAATACTAGAAAGATATCTGTGAAACTGTTGATATGAAGCAGGTTCTGTAGGGTTAGTTTTTGCTTCCCTTTCTTTGTCAGAAGTCCAAAAACTAGTATCAGTACACATACCATCTCTATATGTCATTAATTCCGTATGTAAGATGTGGGAATATTTTTTTTATATTTCTTCAAAAAATCCTAAACTGTTTCTTGTCATTCTGACAATTGTCTACTCAGTTTGACTCTACTTTTTTCTTTGATTCTTCATGCTGCACGTAGATTTTCCTCAAATGTAATTATCTTTGTGTCTTCATATATTTCCAAAGCATTATTCCTCTACTTAATCTTATTAGTGAAGTCCTAATTCTGCCTTTGAGAAAGGCAATGTTACCTGCGTTTTCATGGCAACTAGTGTTCTATGACCTTTTGTCTGAGATTAGTTGTTTCAATGCAGAAATAAAGAAAGGATTTCAAAGTACTTCTGGACAAGTGAGTGAAACAGTCTGCAGTTATGAAGCAAAATTAAAAAGACAAGTACCATTTTATTAAAGGTAGATCAATTAAAACATTTCTAAAAACGCAAATATATACCTGAGGCTTATACTGGAAAGAATAGGAAAAATTTTCCTGCTATATGAGAGACATAGACAAAATGAGAAGTTACTATGAAGAAACCTTGTCCATTTTCAACTCTGCAAATTATAATGTTAGAGCCTTGTTTGGCACGCAAAATTTTTGATAGCTTTTCTATTGTAACAACACTAAATAAACAAGTGGCCTTCAAAGAAATATAATATATACTTTGTAAATCAGAACGAATCAAACATTCATGACTTTTTATGTGTACTGGGTGGTCTGGGTAAATGTAAAAGAACAAAGGGGAGTTTAAGTTGGCATTTTTCTCTACTCCCCTGCTTTGAGCCATTCACCATTCATGTGTCTCACGGATGTTTCGCAATCCATTTCTAATCCCTACAGATGAGAACAAAGTGTATGTAACACTTACTTTTCACCTGTTTTTTCTTGAACAGATTCTTTATCTGCAATGCGTGCATACATCTGATTTGTTTCAGAAGCATATGTAATTTGGTTGTATGGTTAGAGTATTTTTTCCTTTAGGGGGATATGTGTGTGCATTAATAAGTAAACAGCTTGCGTTAGAAATAATGTAGCATAGCATTATTTCAATAGATGTTACAGTATTAAAATGAATTAGCAGTAGTCAGATAAATGGGTAATGTAGAAGGAGAAGTATCTCTGAAGGTCTGGAGAGAGTGTGTTTATACAATAGAGTCTCTAGGATAAAGTTTGTGGCTAATATTCAGCTATTCTAATTTCTTTGACCATTCTTTGAAACTTCCTTCATGTTGAGGAATACTGTTGGCTAATGTTTTTAAACAAGAGGCTGTGTTTTGCATTCTGCATTTATTCCAGTGTTGTGTGAGTTTTTGGAGAAAATTTTGCTCAGATAACCCAAGAGTGACTTGGGATTTAATAAGGTTTAATTTCTATGAAGAGTTGTTGCTAACCAGCTCTGGGTTGTGGACAGCACATGAAGGTGAGGCAGACTCTTGGGGCTGTGTTCAGCATCGCACCACTGGCTAATGGCATTTTGAGGACTTCCGTCTTCCCTTCAGTCATTCCTGGTGCCCACAGAAAAGATGGACTGGCCAGCAAGTAGCAGTGTGTCACAAAAATAAGCAGCCGCCTTCTGTTCTGTGTCTATCACTTCATAGCCAAGCAAATACGGTTAGACAGGAAGCTTGCTGAGGTTGCTTTGATGCTATGGAATTTCAAATTTAAGTAGTTTTAAGTTCCTGAATGTGACATTTGCATTTTAGGCATGATTTTGTATTGTTTTTGCTTTCCCCAGAATATTAAACTAATGCATTTGAATGCTACAGTTCAAAAGCAGAATGAAACGTGCTTAGGAGTCATGAAGGTAGGTGTTTGATTTGAGTAGAGATGTAAAGTTCCAGTGGATGAAGACAGGATGCCTAGAGGGGTGCATGCTGCGTTTTGCACCCAGGCAGACTGGATGTGAAAACATGCCCTTTTCCTGCATATTGCATATCATGTTGGGCTTTTTTTTTTTTTAAAAAAAAAAATCCTTCAAAAAGAGTTAAACGTCCACTGCATTTTTGATGGTCAGAGTCCATGTGGATTTTGTGTCCCATTCACACCGCATTGAGTTACAGAATGTTCCTAGCTGTCCTGAGAAATATTATATGTCTTCATTGAGTCAGAGAAACTCGCAGTAGTCAAACTATCCAGGACCAAGTACTCCCGATTTCTCTGATACCTATGAATCAGAATTACTCAAACTCAATAACTAGTGGCAAATTCTTATGCATGCTTTTTCCCTCATCCAACTAAAATTAAAACTGCTACTTTTGTCTGTGTCCCTTCTACTATGCACGTGTCATCCTTAAGCCTTGACTGAATGTGGCTGTTCCTTTGAATTGGAGAGAGCATATTCCCAAGCTACTGTTGGGTGTGTTGCTGGCCTTATCAATGTATGGAATTTTAATTCAGGGTCTTTGACTTTTTCACTGGCTAAACAAAAGAAAGGGATTCATCATAAAGGCTAATGGGGGAAGCACAAATGTGAACTGTGTCGTACCTGCCTCTTGGGTGCCATCCAAAACTGTAACTCTGTAAGAAATTTAGATTAGCATTCTGCATACAAAGCAAGCATTCAGACTATATTGGGTAAGCTCTTAACTGAAAATTAAACTCTATGTGGGTACTTCCGGAGTGGTGATAGAGTCCTGGGCTAACTGAGTAACAAAGGTCAGAACTGGGGCATAAGTGTTTGGAAAAACACAGTTTATGTCAGCTTTTATGTTCACAGTCTTCGTGATATCTTTAATATTATTGATCACTGGTCAGTGAAGAAGTAATACAGTTCCCCCTGGGGCATGTTATGATGTTGACATACCAACATTATCTACAAACTGTTTGAAGCATCTCTGCCAGAAATATAAGGAATATTAAATGACATCAAGTTACAATAGGATGCAAATTAGTTTTCTCCTCTCTAGTGACTTACAAGACTTTCATCATTTATGAATTATGAAAATTAAATTTCACTCAGGGTCACAGAATCTACATATTAATCTATTAACAGCAAGTATAGTTTCAAGGGCAATGTGCAACTGAAAGAATTTTTTGTTTTATCAGAAATTCATGCTTGGAAGTTCTACGTTATTAGAATCAACTAGCACTTTTGAACGTAAGTTCCTTTCTTTGGTGGTTGCTTAGGTTTCTTTTTGTGTCATTTCTACTAGAATACAAAAATGATCCTGAATGAAAAACATACATAGGTCTAACAATCTAGTGAAATTAAAGCTCTGGTATTCTGAGTGTCCCAAACAGAAATCAGAAGCATTCGTTTAGTGGTAGGAGTAATGGTCCTTAGGTTTTTAAGCATACTATATAGTACCTTAGTGAAATGCAGCGATGGTAGAATTAATTTGATGAAATCACAGGTGTTTTGCCTTGGGAAACCCAGACCCATGAGCATGCAGAATGCTAAGCATTTGAGACTCATCACCTTCATCATCCACAACTGAAATGCCTGTGTAGAAGATAAGTTAATCTTTTTGGGATGAATCTCTCCGCTCTGGCCATGGTTGGAGTCCTTGCCAAGAATTTGCACAGGGAGTGTGCCAGAGCTCCAGTTCAGTTATGCACTGTAGGAAGGTTGCTTAGGCAGCTATTGATGTCTGCCTCTTTACTGAGACCTGGGAAACAATTTCATGAGCACTTTTCTATCGTTTTAGAGGAGAGTTAAATAGCTTCACTAAAGTGCTGAAGGTCATTTTGAGGCAGACTGTTAGCCTTCACTCTGAGACAGACTAGAAATAGTCTTGTGCTCATCTGTGTTTGAGAATCATAGAATCATTTGGGTTGGAAAAGACCCTTAAGGTCAGAGTCCAACTGTAAACCTAGCACTACCAAGCCAACCACTAAACCATATCCTTAAGCACCACATCTACACACCTTTTAAATACCTCCAGGGATGGTGACTCCACCACTTCCCTGGGCAGCCTGTTCCAATGCTTGACAACCCTTTTGGTGAAGAAATATTTCCTAATATCCAGCCTAAACCTCTCCTGCCACAACTTGAAGCTGTTTTCTCTCATCCTATCACTTGTTACTTGGGAAAAGAGACTGACACCCACATCACTATAACCTCCTTTCAGGTAATTGTGGAGAGCAATAAGGTCTGCCCTCAACCTCCTTTTCTCCAAACTAAACAACCCTAGTTGTCTCAGCCATTTTAAAGACTACAGTCTCAGTGGAAGGGGATGATTTGCACAACAAATGTACAGGAAGTTCATATCGGAAGCTACATTGTGAATGAATTCAGGCTTCAGAACACCATTGCATAGCTACGTGTCCCTGTCCTCTGACCGGTGTTGGAGGCAGCAAGGTAAATTGTTTTACCTACCTGCAAGATAAACCCGTGTGTGTTTTCGTGGTTGGTTTGTTGTTGTTGTGTTTTGGGTTTTTTTGGTTGGTTATTTGTATTGTGGTTTTTTTCCTTTCACTGGATACATCAGTCTGCTTTGCTGCAGCTATTCAGAAGTCATCTTCAGCTCTGATGCATTGTTCTACTCTTGTCATCTTCTGCCAGATATTCATAGATACTAGGCTCTTCTGTACTGCTATGGGAGGGGGCTGTTTAGGGGTCAATCTGAACAGCATTAATGTCTCTTCCAGTTGATAATGCTTAAAGCATAAACTTCAGCAAGCCAAAAGGGTATTGTCAGAAATAGGGTGATGGAACCTTGTTCCTTTGTTTCTTCCACATATGACAGCACAGAGTTTGTGCCAGCAGTAGTATTAACTGAGGTATTCTCCATATTTCTTTTGTGCAGCAATTTGTGTGACAGCATCTAATTGTAAAATATTTTAAAACTATTTTGAATATTTTCTATTTGATCAAGTTTTCAAATGGAATGCTTGTCATATGCTCAATTCAATACACTTTATCTGAGTTGTAATACAGATTTGTTGTAAGTTTTCCACTAAAGTTCGTTGATGCAAGTCTCTTCAGTGCCGAACACCACTACTGATGAAGGCTTGCATCACTTCATATGTTCAGTTAGGGCATTTTTTTTTTTATGCTGATGTAGTATTGTTGGAATCCTGTGGAACTGCAGAACAGAATGTTGGGGCAGCAGTGTTTAATAATAAAACAGTATATTGAACAAGGCAAAACCACTTAACAGTAAAATAAGCCAAATTGCTTAAATCAATGCTCTTTATTTAACCTGTTGTTGAAAAAAAAAAAGTTAGAGAATTAGTCAAAACTGTTACTTTAATAAAAGACAAAAATGAGTACTACATTGGAGTACTCCAAACAACACTGATAGGCCCTTTTGAGAGGCTGTAGCTTGCTTTCCTGAATACTCTGAAAAGGTATTTACCACTCTGGAACCTGAGATTACTGAGCAGGGATATACCTAGAGAAGAACTTTCTTAGGCACAACTATACAGAGTCTTTATAGTGGGGTTCAAGGAACAAGTATTTTATTCATATTCTTTGGGTATGGGTAACTACGGGAAAATTGTTTAACATTGTGTCTGAAGGTTCTCCATCTATAAAACAAAGTACTTGTAAAACACTGAATACTGACAAAAAGGGTATAACGGCTAGCAGTGGTGTTCTCTTGTGCTCCATAATCTATATCATGCTGATACAATATCACTTATCTGTCTAAATGTTGTGTTTAGACTTCTGGGATTTATCATCCTTTTTGGTGTGTAGGTTGTTGGGTTTTTTTTGCCTCCACTCATAATTTGAGGAAAGTGTAAGTGGTGAGGGTCTTAAAAATGATGATGGATTCTCTATTGCTTCAGAAAGGTTTTTCTCCTAGAGACTTGCTCTAGACTAGGTTACCTGCTACTTTATCAGGTTTGACACAGGAATTACTGGATAAAACACTTTTTATATAGGTCACAGAAATCAATGCAGGAAACTGTAATGCATCTGGTGCATCCTCTGGTTAAAAATCTGCAATTCAATCACTGAAAAGTATGCACTGATGAAAATGTGCAAGTCTTTTCAGATGAAGTCTGAGAAATACTCTTAACACCTGATGCTTTATTTCACTTTCAGGGAAGAATTGGCAAGTGCATGAGGATTGGGGTCTGGGAGCGAGTTAAGACTTACTTATTTGAATTTGTAGTATTTAAAACTTTAAAGGAATCAGAGGAGTCAATTTTAGCAGGTACCTCTCCATCCTAGAAAGGCATATGCCTCTGACAAGTCTCACTGAAAGTGAAATTACCTTGAGGTCACATCAGTGCATGGGCTGTAACTATATACGTAAGTTCTAGAGGATTGGCTTGGGGTCCTGGGCCAAGTGATGGGGCACTAGGCAACCTTTCTTACTAAACCTTTGGATTACCCATTGGCTTCCATGTAGACACAGCCCTTTTATTTGCCATGTCTTGTAGCCCTGGGATGGGAGCTGTGCGCTGCCCAAGGGCCACAACCTGCCCACTGCTGTGCTACAAGAAGCTGCTGTCTCTGTCTCTGAGAAGGGATAGCCTCTCTTCCCTCTAAAAAAGGATAGATTTTATTTCTTTTGTTCTTTATAAAGGAGAAAATCAAATCAGTTACTATAGAAACAGGCAGGCTGGTCAGACTAAGAATGATTAAGAGAGTAGAAGTAAAAAACAGTAATACGAACCAATAAATCAGGGAGTCTAATTATGGATAGCATATAATAGAAACTAACCTGGGAAGTTTAGTATTGTGAATGCTCATCTGGCAAATATCTTTTCCATGTGAGGTACTTAATCTATGTAATCAATAATATGAACAAACAATTGTTTGACAGCGTTTTACCACTGCAATCATCAACTGTTGGATCGATAAAGAGCATTGAGCAGTTTCTAAAAAGAGAGCAACATGTCTCTTAATGTTAATACCCCTGAATTAACCTATATACTTGTTTGATTCAATAGTCTGCTAAGAGGTAAGACAATGAAAATATCAGGGGATGGAACAAAGTTTTCATTATGACTTCTTTTAAACCCAAATAGATATGCTTCATTAAAATATCTGTAAGTACAGCACTGAATGCAGACAGTCACACCTGAACTGTGAAAATATTTCAGTTTTTCTGTTTGTTCAGATGCAGTTGCAGCAAGTTCAGAGGAGATTTTTCTGGCACTAGGATGAAGCTACTTCAGGAGAGACTGCCTTTTCTCAATATTGCATTGCTTTGGGAGGGCTCTTTTCCTCTGATCTCCACATAGATGCATAGCAGAGAAATCTCTGATAGGTGGAATTTTTTTAATTAAATTTGGCTTAAGTCCAACTGAGTGCTGAGCCTAGCAATGGCATTTAAGAAGGCACCATTTCAAAGCTATTTTCTGCCCACCCACCAATTCAGAATCTGGCATGGGAAAAGAAACATCAGAAAATCATAAGAAAAACATTCAACAAGGTGTTCATTGTGACATTTGTTTTTTGTTATTGTTTCCTTTATATAAGTTTGGAACAGGAGAGATGTGTGATGGTAACAGTCTAAGTTGGTGTGTTTTCCTGGAGGTGAATGCTTCATTGCTACCCTTCAAAACCAAGAGCTGTGTCCATTTTGCTCCCACACAGAAGTTGGTGTAGAACATACATGAAAGCTGATATTTTTTATTTTTCATGTAAAACAAAATTTCTATTTTTATATGAAATGCAAGGTCTAGCACATGAAGTATTTAACACTGATGTCCAACTATTTTCTTATGGTATGGAACACATAATTTATTTTATTCTTTTACAAATTATTTGCTACTAATTATCTAAACACTGGAACAACAGTCTGGGTCTAAATAGGCAGATGACTGTTTCAATAGGCTGTATTCAAAAGACACATTCAAGTTGGAGGAGGCAGCTATTAACTTATGCAACAAACAGTTTAAAACATGTCACCAGATTAAAGATCAACAATTAATGGGAAAGAGGTTGTACCTTTCCGGAAAGGGTCAGTTCTTTTGATCTGGTTTAGAGGCCCACAGGGAGCAAAGGTTCCCAGGTTCAGATCCTCTTCTGTAAATGCAGTGTGAAGGCAGAGAGTTGCAGAACTGCCAGCAGTTTCTAAAAGCCTTGTGATTAGATGTAGGAAGGAAAAGAGAGACTTAACAGATTCAATTTTAGGAGAAGTTATGATTGATTTTGTTTTAGTCACCTTTCTCATGTCTGGTTTGCATACCGGTAAATAAACAAACTCATTTAATCTAGCTCGAGTTAAAGTTGATTTCAAGTGAACTGACTAAGAAGGGAACTCCATCGTTGCTATTGCAGTGGTCCTTACATTTGACTTCAGAGACTACCAGTAGCTGCCTTCGCTGAGCTGTACTGCCTGCTCTTTCCAGATGTATGGGTGGAGATGGTGGTTTTCAGTGGTCGGTGTTGAGAAAGCTGACAAGTACTGTGACTGCTGGAAGTTAGTGAGGATGCCTTGCCATGGTGATCAAGAGGGGAGTTGTGAAATCTTTGGGATTAGTTTAACTAAAAATATGTAAAGGTCTGGTAAGAAGTTGAAGTTGTGTGTATATACTTAAAAACGAAAAACCAAGCCCCCTGATTTTCTTCCTGAAGTAGTGATTTAAGCTAAAGTAAGGTCATACTGAACGGAAAATAAAGGCAGAGTAATAGGTGTGCATGTGTTTGGATTTATGCTAAATTTACACATGCACAGCTGAGTTTTTTGCTTTGACTTTTAGAATAGTATTTCAAGATGCTTTTGGTAGCCTGGGATGTTTTGCAGCTGTAATTTGATGTTAGTTCCTTGGCATACATCCATCCCTTTGAAACCAGTTAAAAGACAACATAAATGGTGGGATACTCCTAAAACCATATTGTACTGATAAAACATCCTATAAAGCTACATGACATTTTACCTTGGAAACCAGAAAATTCAAGTAGAAGTGAAACAGGCTTATTTGGATTCAGGATGACATGTTTGTAGGCTGTTGTTACCCTTTCCAGTGTGTGTGAAGCCAGGAGATTTCAGGATGCTGGATTAAAAGTGGTTCATTAGCTGCAAGGCCCAAATTTTTTAAGTGGAAAATGGGGCTAATATTAGATCTGCCAGCTAAACTAAACTGTTTAGGTTCTAGGTTATCAGCTCCAGTGCTTTTATTAAGATTGATAACGTGGGAGCACCTCACAACTCTGTTCAGTGGAGACTGGAAAAAGCCTAAAATCATCAGGGTTGCCATAAATAACAGAATAGGACTTCTTGTGGTCAATTGTTTGGATAGATAGCTTAAATAGTTCTTTGAATCCAGCATCAAGACTGCTAAAGTGACTATCAGGTTCATTAGCAGCATGCGACCATTTAGTACTACAGCAGGAACCTGGATGTGAGTGATCGCAAACACAAACCAATCTTTGCTCCCAGGTCAGAGCTACTCTGGACGGTGTCTTTTCAGTGTTTCCAATTCTTTTTAAAAACCACAGAGATGGGCTGGTGGAGGTTGCAGCTCCTTCACGGTGCAGGAGGCAGCATTGCTTCATCCTCCTCTTGGAAGCGAGGTGGTGTAAGACCGAGACCTCAGGGAGGGAGCAGATGGTGTTCCCCACCTCCTCTCTGTGGGCGTACGCAGCAGTACCTTTGTCCCAGAGATGGAGCTTCTAATGGACCTTGAAGGTCTGTCAGCTTGGGAAGGATCCTGCTCAACTGCATTAACACAAACGTCTTTCAGCAGCTATAATGAAACTAAGGAACTACCAACCTTACTGTCTGCAACGGATGCAGTTCCTGTTACTTAGTAGCTTGTGTTGCACGTGTCCTTTCTGGTTGCTCTAACTCAAAGAGAAATGTCTGTTTGTTGTTTGTTTTTGTTTGTTTGTTTTCCTGATATGTGGAGGAAGAACAAGGGACGGTAGAGGGGAGAAATATTTAAAAACTAGCAAAACATTTCAGTTAGATGTTTTCCAAATGAAACTTCTGTTTCATTCAAGGTGGCAAGATTTGCTGTAGGTAGGGATTAGAAAAATTCTGTTTTGATTGGACCAGAATTGATTTTTTCCCACCCCGCCCCCTCAGTATTCTCCACTTTGTTCTTTTACCTAGCAAAACTTCTATATAAAATGAAATAGGGCCTGACTACTGTCTCAGAATTTAATTCTGACGTATACTAGCAAATTTGGTAGATGTGACTGGATTCATGTGTTTATTGAGGCAAACTTGACTGTAAATTCCTAGTGGCTAAAGAATAAAAGCATCTGACAGAGCAAACATCCGACATCTGGTATGTTGTTAAAGCTACAAAATTGTTTCTATGGATCCAGTTTAGTAATGAATATAGTTTAATGAGCCATAGAATACTGCATTGTATAATATTAAAATGCATCTGTTTATATTTTATTTTACTATGTTACATAATAATATTTCAGTTTGTCCTATTGAAGTACTTAACTATTTGCAGGTTTTCAGGAAAGTAAACAAATAACTTCAGAAGAAAGGACAAGAAATTCCTTATAATGGTAAAACCTGTATGCAGTGTAAACAATGGAAAAATCGACCTCAGCCAGAATTCTTCCTCGACTTCTACAAAACATTAACTATACAATTTGGTTTTGTATGAAGTGGAACAGAATACAAGTCCAAGGCACAAGTTTTTCTAAGCCTTTGTGTTATATGGGTAAAGTGATTTCAGACATACAGTATGGAAATTACTGCAGTCTTTTTTTATTTAAAAAAAATGGATCTTGCCACACAGTATTTCATTAATGTAGTACTATTGCATAGCTTGTTTCTATGGAAGCAAGAAAATGCTAATTTTTTAAAATGTGCTAGATACCCACCAGTGCCTCTTCAATGTGACCACTGAGAAGCACGTGATGAAAAACTCTAGAAATATTCATTACAATAGATGGTGTAAATTTACTTCTTTGATATGTATATTTTGTTGTATTTGTTGATAAAACGCCATCAGAACTCTAAGTTTTAATGTCTTACTTTGATCTAGTTGAATAGCAAAAACCCAACCAACCAAAAAAACAGAAGAAAGCAATTTAACTTGTTACATGCTTGTATATGGAAATGTTCTTTCACTGTTGTGAATGTATGTATTTGACATACAGTTATGTCCCCAAATAATGACTGGAACACACCACTAATCAATCTCATAATTGGCAGTTGCAGTCAAATGTACAAATGTTATTCAACAGAATTTCACTCTAACTTTGTTGCAGTACCTTGGATTATTTCAAGTTTCTACTGGATGATCAACATATAGGTGTATTTTTGAAGAGTACTATGACTCTACTGATCCCAAGCTGATATGCAAATAATCTCCGAGATGGCTTTTATTATGTTTTCAATTTTTACATCAATTTTAGAAAGAGATTTTCTGCTTCTGTTGTCACATGTCCCCTTGGAATACTCTTGCCTCTAGAAATTTTTTTAAGTTAGAATTTACTGTTTGCTGGCTGAAATTTTTCACCTATGAAATCTATAATCTGATTGTATTATTTTTCATGAGAACATAAAATCTTTACAGGCTCAGAACAAAGCACTATGTGGCTTGAAGTGTATATCTAGGGGAAAGTACAGGAACAGAACATACCTGTAGCAATGCTTTACTATAATACTCTTTCAGTAAACAATTTACTGCTGAGAGATTTCCTGAGCCAAAGGTGATCTCTTAAAGTTTAGTAATGCTTTGCAATTTTTTTTTACTCATGAATGTGTCAGTCTCCTCTTTACCATCTCTAGCACTCCAGAGCAAGGAGTTTCATAGCTTATTCATGGGCTATGTGAAGACCCATTTTCTTCACTTTATTTTGAAACTTCACCTTGCAGGCATACAATGATGCTTCTAGCCCAGCTCTCTGTGGTCTGTAATTCAGGCACTGCGTGATGTTTTTGCATCGAAACACCCTTGACCAATTTCTTTCAAGTGAATTTGCATAACTACTTTTCTTAATCAAAGTTTGGAAATTCTACTTTACTGCACTTTCAATTCAATATTTACAAGCAAGATTTGTGATCCTGAAATTAATAGTCTCATCTATAACCATTTTGGCTTTTTACTGCCTTGGTGTTCAATTACACTGTGATCTGATCCATTTGCTCTGAAACTGCCAGCTGCTGGGGAACTCTGATGCTTCTGGGATTCCCTGCTGAGTGACAGTGAGGTCTTATTCCTATCCACTCGCAGCTGAGGCATCTGGAGTGTTAAGCAGTAAATACAGCATCCAATTCCTCCCATTCCTTGTTGTAAAACAAATAGAGAATATTCCCCATAGAATGGTTCTTTTTCATTCTACCAAATTGAAGCAATACTAGAACACACTCCTTGGTGGAAATCACAAATAGAGTCAGTAAACATAAAATATTAACATAAGTAATAATGTACCCCAGGCACATATAGCCATTATAAGCATGTTGGTTTTTTTAAGCCAATGGTGTCAACTTCATCGTGCAGCTTTCTATGCTTTCATAAAGCTGGACATAAAGGGAAACCAGCCAAATCTGGTGATTTGTAACGGTGAGACTCACAAAGTATATTAGAGCACTGTAAGAAGCATTGCTCCCTGCACATATTGATAGCTCTGCTTTGGGAATTCCACTGCATGAAATTGTTGCATAAATTATCTGAACTCATGAGAGCTGAGATAGTATGAGTTTCTTTCAAGAGAAGCTGTGGCGAGGAGTGATTTGTATGGGCGTATATTTGTATTTGTATGTATGTATTTATGTGTATATTTTAATTCTGAGTCATATGGTTATAAAAGATTCAGTTCTATAGCATGATCAGAAGTACACGAGGTTCCTCTAAAGTAGAAAAGTAATTTTTCTCATCCTGTTGTCACTGTAGTATGTATAATCAAATTTTTTGCTCATGTATCTTTGATATTCAGCCTACTCACTCTGGTTTATAACTTTAATCTATTTTTTGCCATTTAGTACAGTAGTACAATTGAATCCTTGAATGTTGATTTCGGGCAATGTGTACTTGTATCAGCTTCTCATGCCTCCTTCTTCCCAAACATATGTGTCTACCTCTGAGGTCAGAATCTTGACAGTATGGCACAAAACTGTGAAATCTGCATTAGTTCCTGGTCATGATACTGTGACCAGTATAGCTCAGTCATTCTGAAATTGTTTGGTTCTTGCATGTGAATTATGGCTCTTTGTATCTACTCGGTTGTTTAGGGAGTGGGAGTACCCTTACTGCATATGATGTATGAGGCAGAATTTTCAAACCTCACCTATGCTGTGACCCATCGCTGTCCCTTTTAAAGCAAAACAAAGCAAAACAAAGGACTTAGTTTCTTCTCTCTTTTTACCACCATTTTCTATATTATTTTGGTATAAACTTTGAGCCAGGTGATGTTCAGTCAAGCACTAATGATAGCATCAGAATGAGATGAGGTTTTTAGGAGGAGACCAGGTGCCAACTTCCATTCATAACTTACGTCCATCCCAAATAACTGTAGATATGGCAGGAAGGGAACTAAGTTGGTTTAATGACAGCAGACATTAAAACTGCAATAACATGGTTATGGAAAGTAAAGCTAGACTAGGTAACTCTTGAAAGGTTCTAAAGTTTTATTACATATGAATTTCTTTCTCTTTTTTTTCTTCCGCAAAATGTGTACCACAAGAATCATAGTGCTGCAGGAACGTATTTTGCAAGCAAAAGTATATGAAAAATAGGACCAATAAAATTCAAAAGTGGTAAAAAATAAACTTCTGAAAAATCATTTTTCTATAAAATATGTAGTATGCGTAGAAGACTTGGGGCTTTGGTTATGTAAATATTATACAGGAACTTAGGCATAATGCTGTCATTCTAACCCATACCTGTAAGAGCTTTATATTGTGTCACATTATCATTTATTTTATACATGCTCTGTGCACATACATATTTTTATCAATAGTTCTGATCAGTTACAGGTTATGTGTACTTTTCTTCCACATCATGTGGCAAAATCACTGCTTTCCTTGACACATGTTCTCTTCTTACCTTGCTCGTAGGCAATCCGTGCAAGCCACTCCTTTGGCAAGGTTAGATATAAAGAAATGAGGCAAGGATTTTGGTTTACAAATGTAAAAATGTGACTGGAAAATGGTTGCCTCTGTGGTTTGATAAGTATATGCTTTCCTATAGTTTAGTAGTTCTCTGAAATGCAATTACATTTCAAGGGATTTTTTTTTTTTTT
>NW_009614218.1:8657-10948 GCF_000690535.1 Cariama cristata | reverse complement strand
GTGTGGGCCCTGCACGGAAGGATCTCCTGTAAGTGGGACTTGCACCTTAACGCATGGTGACGTGGGCCCTGGACACCGGGTGCGCTTTCTTGGGTGCTGCGGGAAGGGTGCTCTGCTCTCTCCCCTGGGCTGGGGGCACAGCATTTCCCTGGGTTGGGTGGTCCAGGGCCAGCCCTCCCCTGCTCCAGCTGGCTGTCACCTGGTGCTGGTGGCTGTCGGCACAGGGTGCATGCTGCTCTTTCTGTGCAGCCTGGACTGGGGTGGGATGTTCACACCAGGTTTGCAGTCTCTGTATAGTGGTGTGGTGGCCTTGGTTTTCCACCTGCTTCTTTAGCTTCTGCTGATAAGGTCAGGAATGACCAGACGAAGATGACTCAACCCCACTCACTGGATGCTGGGCAGTGTCTGAAGCCACTGTCTGATCTTGCAGAAAAGGAAGCCCTTAGTGATAACGCAGGGCTGGGATGCTCATAAAGCCCAATAAATCTGGAGCTTGGGGAAGTCCCTTTTTCCTGGAGCCAGTGTGGAGCCCATCTCTGACCAGGAGCTATTCGCGCTTCCCCAGGCTCCTTTCTCTGTTCTGTTCCCACAATGAGTCAGTGTGGGCCAGTGATACAGGCAGGACCCCCTTCCTCTTTTGGCAGAGAAGGAGCCAGGAGGGGAGCCGGCCAGGCGAGCTGGGGCGACAGGTGGCATGCACCCTAGCAGACACAGACCCCCTTGTTTGATGACCTGAATTCCCTGCTGAGAGGCCTGGGATGAGCAGGGTCATCCTTTCTGCATGAGTTCCTGGGTTAAAAGATGAGTCCCCAAGAGTGGAGGGACAGCTTCCCCGCCTCCTCACACAGACGCTCTTTGTCTGCAGGCTGCCTGGGTGACAAAGGGAAATATTCACTGATAGGGCTGGGACCAGCTCAAGGTCCACGGGAGCTCCCCAGCAGCCTGAGAGATAAGTCGCATCTGGGACTGGAGCTGAACTGGTAGCTCTGGGCATCTGCCCAGAGAAGCATGGAGGTGTCCTGGCACAGAGAGATCACAGCTCCGCTATTTTAGGTCCAAGGTTGTCTCACAGCTATGGTGAGTGCAGTCTTCAACCAAAGCATTCCTTCATGGCACCCTCCATCTCCCCTTCTGGCCAGCATCCCTCCTTCCCTAACCCCAAGGCATCACGTTCCTTTCCCACTGTGCCTCCGGCTGACCCAAGGCTGCTTATTGTGTGGAGCAATTATTATGCTTCACTCTCTAGAAACCCAAGTTTTGCTACTCGTGTAGCTGAGCTGTTTGCAATATCTTGTGCTATGTGAGTAGGGCTACGCTCAGCTTTGCTGCAGCCATCTGGCCCTGAGTGGGAGACGGCAACTCCTGCGGTGGTACTCATAGCCCTGTGCAACCGGGATGTGTCCAGCTCCTGAATTTGCCTGGGAGGTGGCAGAGGTGCTCAGGCTGCCCAGTGCCATGGGCTTTGGAGAGGAGTCAACCTGGGTTTAGCCTCTGATTTTCAGGGTTGAGGAGGGCCAGCAGGCAGAACCACCTCCATTCCAGCCCCTGCCCGGCTTTCTGCCGTGGCCCCTCTGCACCTCGCAGCTGGGTTAGCTCTGCCAGGTATGTGTAAGGAGGCTGCTTTTGTGGCTGTCTGACTCTTAAAAATCCAGAGCTGGAAGGTGTCTTGAGGCGTTATTCAGGTGAGCCCTTTGCACTGCTCCAAGGCTGGACTCAAGCCTTCCCTGATGATGTCTGTCCGTCCTTCAGTGTTAATGTCTTGTTACTCCTGTGTCGTCTCTACAGACACTGAACGAGCAGTGGAAATTCTGACCAGATACCAAAGCACCCTGCGGTCCCCAGAGGAGCAGGAGCTAAAAGCCTCCATTGGAAAAGTCTCGCACATCTTCCAAAGTGAACTCTTCCAGGCTCTGCTGGGTAAGCCCTTGCCTTGCGGTCGCTGGGGCTTTGCGGTCAGTGGGCTCTCTGGGGGGACTGATCCTGCAGAGGTGCCTGGCACTGCGCAGGCTGGGTGCATCCTGTGCAAACGCATGGGTGCCTCTAACTCCAGGGAGCTGGGCTCTCTTTCCCCTCCAGGGCTTGGGCAGGAGATACCAGGGGTTGGGGCTGCCGTCGCTGGGTATTTGTGACGTGAACAGGATTCCTCAGTCGGGTCATTGTGGACAAGGGGTAAAGCCTTCTTTGTTAGGCCATGCCAGATCTATCCAGCACCTGCTAAAGGGTGCTGCAACACTGTGAGTAGCCTCGGCATAGTGCAGGCGTGGTGTGGCCCACAGTGCCCACCTTGTTTC
>NW_009614218.1:307-8573 GCF_000690535.1 Cariama cristata | reverse complement strand
TCCTGCTGCCCACCCAAAGGGAAGCTAAATTTTTCGATCTTTGAGAGAGAATCCATGCATATCCAGCTCCTTTTGGGGTATCCTGGCATTCCTTGAGCTTAGACCCACGAGCACTTGCAAGTAACACACTGTGCAAGTGGCTCCATTTCACACAAGAAACAGACTTGACAGCGAGGCTTGTCTTGGGGCTGGGCACCAGAAAATGTCATTTTGGGTGCAGCATAAAGTTCTCCATGTGGATTTAGACAAACACAGCTGGAGTCTCGGTGGGCTACACAGCTTCTCCGTGCCAGACACACAGTTATCGCTGAACAAGGTCATCTGAAAATGCAGTTTCTTTGCAAAGTAATTTTTTTAGAAAAACAAATTTTGATGGTTTTGGACTCTGAAGTTGCTCGGCTCTATTCCCTGCCAGACCAGATCGGATCCTGGCTGTATGGGTTCACATAGGGCACTGATTTTGGAGGTAATCCCGGAGAACCATTTGCAGAAGCTGCAGTGTGCCGAGAGGGGCAGGAGCTCCTGCTCAGCTCCTCTCCTTAAGTCCTGTTTGCTGTGGGCCCTGGGGAAGTGTGCGCAGCCCTGGAGGTTTCTGTTCCTCTGTCTCCTGGGAGAGAAGCTGAGTTTCCCTGCTGGGAAGGAAGGGAAAGCATCCCAGAAGCTCTGCACCCCAGAGGAGGAGCCAGGCCCATCATTCTCAGTGCGTTTTGACCCATGGCTGTCTCTTGCCATCATTCTCCTGTCTTGGCAGCTCTCACTTTCTCTTCACACCTCTGCAGCCAGAGACCTATTTCTGTGCCCATAGAACCCCAAGTTGCTAGCGGTTCCTCTGTGCTTCAGGTTATCCATTGAAAATGAAATATAATCATGGGATGAGTGGTGTGTCCTGAGCTATTTTATTCTCTCCTTTCCTTCTACTTGCTGTTGGAGCATCACGTGGAGGCTTTCAGCCCCGGCATGTCCTTGTGCAGGGCTTGCGCTGGGATGTCTGCGCTGTCGGCAGCGGAGACACGCAGCAAGGGAGGGCTCCCTGAGGCAGGGGGCTGCTGTGCCGAAGGGACCAGTGTGGATCTCCTTTCTTCCCTCTTCATTTATACAACCCACTCTCAAAACGGTCCCCAGCCCACGGTTAGCCCCACACTGGAGGCAGTGGTCCTCAGCAGGACTGTGATTGCCTTGGCAAACCTGACACAAGCCCAACAACCCCTGGCTTCTTTTGTGTGCTCCCCCAGCCCTCCCTGGAGTCTTGTGAAGGCAGCAAAGCAGTTTTCTCAAAGCCCAGGGCTGCTCGTATTAGTGCAAAAGTGTTGTGGAGAGAGCGTGTCCGCACACACGCCGAGCTGGCTGCAGTTTGCACGCTGGCACACGGACGCTGCACAGACTTCCCTGCTCCGAGCCGTCTGTCTTGGTGTCCTGTCATCGCTGGCACGAGGGAGTGTCGCTTGATTGCTGGTGACCTTTTCAACTGGTTTAACAGGATATTAGTTCCCCGTGCCAGAGCAAGCTTTCTCTCGACGTGTTTACCTAACTAGGATTTTGCATTAATTACTTCCACTCCCCCAGAGCGTGGGTTTGTGAGTTCCTCCGGCCCCGTGTGGACACGTGTGATGCTGTGTCTGTCTGCATGGTCGCTGTGCCCGTACATAGCTGGCACACACTGGGGTCACTCCGTGTCCATGGTCCAGACCCACTGGTCTGTAGTGACAGCTCTGAGAGGGTGGTGGAGCATTTCTATTTTATTTGCTTTTCACCTCCCCTTTTCCTAGTGGGCTGCTGTGTCTCCGCCTGAAGTTTGATCGGAGTCACGGAGCTGGTTTGGAGTTTTTCCGAGGGAGGAGGATTTGCAGGAGGTCCATGGATACACCTCCCAGCACAGAGGCTCCCATCTCACTGCCCCATGCCATGCCAGATGCTTCTGGATCTGGAGAGATCTCAGTCTGCTGAGGTCTCTCCTCTTGCAGCCTTTCAGCAACATGGGCCTGCTTTTTTTCCAAGCCCTGGGGAACGTGAGTGCATGAGCACAGTACATCACTGTCCTCAGACTGCATGTTCCTACCAGTAACGCTCTACTAAGACACGCATTGGCCAACTTGAATTTGAACACCAAAATGCATTATGCCATAGTAAAGCTACCACAAGTGTCAAACATCATGGTATTTTCGAGGTTGGTCCATATGAAAAATGCTAGGGATATGGCTTTCTATATGCTTTTTTTTTTTTTTAAGAATAAGCTTTTTTGTGGACTCCAGGAGCCCAAGTTTGCCCACTTCCAGGGGAGAATCTGCTAGGATGTTCAGATAAAGCCTGTGTGATGTCCAGAGCTGGATGTATCTGTCACCATGAATGTGCCCAGTGTTGCTCTGCACACGCACCGTTTTCTGCCAGACTCCTCTGAGCACAGCAGAGCCCCTTAAATCCTTGTGACCACCGTGCCAGACTCAACTCCCTCTCCCAGGAGCTGCCAGTGCCCTCGGGCACGCTGACTCTGCCAGGACAGATCCTGCCCCGGCCAGTGCCACGGTGGCTGGCTCGACACAGCGATGCTATGCGGGAGCTGCTCTGCACTGGAATGCACTAACCCCTGCTCCACACAAAAGAAATTCCTTGGCCGTGCAGAGGGAAAACAGGCTGCGCTGGCTCCCTCCTCCTGGCCCCTCTCTCCCTGCGTCTGAGGCCATGGAGCCAAGCATGTGACTTGCAGGGAAACAGCCCCACGAAAAGGCATTCCAGTAGCCTGGGCTCGGGGATGCTGTGGATGGGCTGGGGCAATTGTGGCCCCGCTTTCCCTCTGCTCCCCAGAGCCCCTCAGGGAGATGCCTGGCCTCGTCTCATGCCACCAGGGAGGATGGGGCTCGTATGCAGAAGCAGCTCCCTGACCTTTCCTTCCCGGAGCCGGGGCTGAAAGGGACCGTTGTGCCCTTTGCAGCGGGCGAAGCTGGGCGGACAGGCAGGGTTTGTGTGCGCTGCATCATCCCAGCTGCCAGCAGCCCAAAGGGCAGTGCTCCTCCCGAAAGCCCTGTGGGGCTCGGCTCCTCTCCTGTGCCCAAGCAGTGGCTGGCAGAGACCACAATGAGGTCCTCTCGGCCACTCAGGCCCCCAGCCCTTCCCTGAGGCTCTTTTTACCCCAATAAAAGTTCCTCCCGGAGAGCCCTGCTGCTGTGGAGGCATGAGGAGAGACAGGCTGTTGCCAACGCCTGGTGCTTCCCTGGGTGCAGAACTCCAGCCAGGAACTTTGCTCATCAGCAGTGCTGCTGGGGATGGCGGTCACGGCTTCACCAGGTGGCTGCAGGAGCCAGGGTGGAAAACTGGAGGAATCCGGAGCGTTCTCAGCCCTGAGGACTCCTCCTCTTGCAGATTAGCCCGTAGCCAAGGACAGAAACTCGTAGCTTTCTTGAAAGCGCTGCTGTGGTTGCCGTAGGTGTGAATCCTCCCCACAGCAGTGGGGCCGCGGCTGGGAGCGTGGTGCAAGGCTGGAATTTCTGCTTGGGGTAAATCTGCGGTGACACAGCTGATGACAGTGCACACATCGGGGAAGAAATGTCATTTTCTGGAAGTGTGCGTACCGGCTGGCACAAAGGTGCTGCATTAGCTCTCGGATACTGGTGCTATAGAAATATTTAATGATATTTATTTGACATATTGACCCCAGGAGAAAATAGTTAGACAAATTCTAATCTCTGTAAATCTTGAGTTACTCCTCCTTATTAGATCCAGAGCGAATTTACACTGTCATCAAACAGAAATTGGGCTGCAAGAACATGCAGCGTTATCTTTTGCTACCACAATGTCCTCTTACTGAGGCTTTTCAGGTAATGCTGCCCTTAAAGTGCGCAGGTGCAGCAGACTTGTGCGCAACTTGTGATGCCCATAAGAAATGAAGGAAACCAGCATATATTTAAATTGTCTTTGGTGCCACATGCACATGTGTCCTAAAATATACTCCTGTCACAGCTACACCCTTTGCTGCCTAAACTCCGTCCACCGATCCTGAAACTCCTCTAATCCCTGATGCCAGCAACGATTCCCTCTCCTGACAGGCGTCTAAAATGGGCTGAGGGTTTTGGAGGTGGAGAGGGGCTGCTTCAGAAGACAAGCTTGCCGCTCCGCAGGCGCCTTGCCAGCTTGGCTGCCCAAGGCTGTGTTCCTGCAGCAGATGGGTGACAAATGGGGATGCCGGCAGCGGTGCACCCCCACAACAGGGCTGTTCAAATCCTGTTTTTATTTTTGCAAAATTTTGTGTGTTCCAAGCGTAATCCATGCAGCCAGGAGCCCCTGCTATCCCATTACACAATGACTATTTTTATAACTAGAGGGAGAGATGTTTTTGCACAGAAACAAAGTCCTGCTTGTCCGGCTGTGCGATGACTGCTTGTCATGACCTCATGGCTGATTTGGGAGGGCTTTGGGGGCTGCCAGCAGCGCACTTGGCACCTGGAGGGCTGCAGAGGGGATGCCCCAGGTGCGGTGGGTGGATCTAGGGACTCCCACTCCTCCTGTCATTGCCGGCTCGCCCGTATCTCCCAGGGCACAGGACAGAGCCTGGCAACGATGCAGCGTGAAGCAGCAGCTCCAAAAGTGGCATTGATGCCAGGCAGTGCATCAGGGAGCACGGTGCTCCCTGGATTCGGGCGGCTGCATGGCCTGGCTGGGCTCCCCACGGGCACAATGCCGCTCTGCTGGCTGCTAAGATTTATAGCAGGTTTTTCCCTGCAGCTGGGAGGTCACCAGGCAGCCCCTAGGAGCTGGATGCTGGAGGTCAATGCTGCTCCCCATCCTATTTGCAACACGATTGTGCTGCTGCGGTGCATGGGCGTGTGGTAAAGCACAGGGAGAAGACGGGGACTTGCATCTGGGGATGCAATCCCGCTTTGTGAATGCCTCCCTGGGGAATGGCCTCGGGCAGTGCTCAGCATGTACCTGCTTACACTGCCCAGCGCTCACCCGATTTCCTTTGGAAAGCTTTATGAAGTGGGCACTTAATAACCCCGCGGTGCCTTGACGTGGCACAGTTTCAGGTGAGAAATCACACACTGAAGGGCTGGTGCAGCCGCTTCATCCCTGAGCTGCCAGGGAGCACCGGGGGAACGGCCACAGCCCCCTCGAGCTGGGGCCCACTGCTTGCCCTTGGGGTCGCTCGCAGAAGAGGGGCTCTCCAGCCACCTCCTCCGCAGACACAGGTACAGAAAATGAACTCGGGTTTCTGCTGTGGATTTCCCCGCTCCAAGTGCTTATTTATGCTGCCGTGACTTTTTGGCCCTGCTGACTCTGCCAGGCTTCCTGTTTCCCGGGTGCTTGAAGGGATTTATTACTTTTTTATGCCTTTTGCAAGACATTTACCAAACTCTTTTGGCCGACCGTTTGGAGTTTTACCTTTAACCTGGCAGCATTTACCATCCTTTCTGGTTTTCTCATTTGGACGCAGCTTCCGCTGTTTAGATGAATGTCTTCTCGCTTTTAATAGCCTCCCTTCCCTCGCGGTCCAGGCTTGCTTTCCTCCCTTTTGCCTTTACAGTATCCTCCAACCAGGCACTGTGCATTTGCTCTGATGTCCTGGTGGGGTCTTTCTAAATAGCCTCAGTGCCTGCCACAAATATTTTACCCTCTTTGTTACCCCTTCCAGTTTCTTCATTAAAAAGCTTCTCGCTTTTGATGCAGTTCCCTGTCTGAAATGAAACCCTTCTGCAATAGGTATATTGGCTTTTGTTGCTCCTACGGAGGTGCTGGATCCGGAGGTCTGTGTCTGACCTGGCTCTAGAGATGAGCTGGGGGCTGCTGGGGACCGGCAGCTGCCGGAGTGCACGGCAGTGGGGGCTTCCTTAGGGAGGAGCAAAGCCCACTGTAGCCCTGCTGCTCCCTGCAATCCTCCATGTGTGACCAAGAGAGGGTAAGGTGCTTCTGGCAGGGGTAGGAGAGGGTCTGGGCTCCCACAGCCCCCTTGAAGCTACACCCAGGCAACAGCTGTCATCAGGTCCTGCTGTCACCCCGTAACTGTCTCTGGAGCAGCAAGGACTGGGACACCCCATTCTCACGCCTCTCTCCAGAGCCACTATGATTTACAGCAGCAAGATTCAGGCCCTTAGAGCCCCGAGTGAGGATACCTGGCATCTGCTTGTGGCAGTGCACAGGTAATATCGTGCTAGGTGGGAAGAGGGAATTTATCAGGGAAGGAGCTGGAGATAACACAGCTGTAGCCATCAGCCTTAGAGCTCGTACACCATGAGCCTGCTGTCCTGCTGCCCTGTGCCCTTTCTGCCTCTCCTCGTGGGAAGGGAGCCCCTCCACAGGCCAGGAGTGTTGGGGAGCAGCAATGGGGAGGGAAAATCCTGGCAGCGTCAGGGTGGGCAGGCAGGCAGGGGCTGCCTGGCGCAGGAGGCTTCTTGGAGCAGAAGGGACATGGGACCATACGTGGAACTGGCACAGCCTGGAGGAGAGCAGGATGGAGTGGGTTTCTGATTGACATTGCTGAGCGTGGTTTGCCCTGTGGAGCGTGTGGTCATTGCTCCATGGAAATGCCCATGCCTTCCAGAGCCATGGGGTGCTGCGGGCTGAGGCAGGCACCCTACTACACTTCTTACCTTGCAGGTGGGCAGCGCGGCAAGGGTGGGGAGCCAGCAGAGCCCTGTCCCAACTCATCACCCAGGTGCCAGCCTCTTACAGAGGGCTCAGACTTAGGATGCTCTGGGGGCAAAGCGGGTGGGCACTCCACAGGACACTGACTCCTTGGTCCTCCTCACTCCTGTGGATGTTTCTCTTGCTGTTTTGCAGATATCCATGAATTCTACGACTTCACACTGCGCTCTGCACCCCTGCAGCCTCATGGCCTGGACACACATTGTGGCACAGCCAGACAGCAGCATGGGGCCAGTGAGCCCAGCTCCGCAGTCACACCCGGAGAGCCCCAAAACCTGCCCAAGGTAAGAGCTGCTCTGGCATGATGCTGCTCCGAGGGAGAGGCAAGGGGCACGGGAGGCTGCTGGCCACCGCAGCCCATCCAGCTCACACCTAGAGTGTTTCCACACCTCCTCTGTCATAGCTTGTCTCATTAACGAGGCAGCTTCTCTGGTTCATAAGTGTTAATTGAATTACTCCTCATGCTAATAGCTTCAGCTCCAGCTCTGGTTCCTGCTCTGCTGTTGCAGCTGGGTTAGTTGCTCCTGTCTGACACTGTCTCCCACGGAGGTGTTTCAGCTCTCTAATCTAACCACCTCACGGGCTGCTTTTGATAAGTGAAGTACGTTGAGTCTTTTAAGTTTCCCTTTCCAGCTCTCAGATAACTTCTGTCTCTCTTACTTGCATTCTCTTTAATTTTCCACAGCCTTTTAAAAGCTACAGCACCAGATGGGGAGGCAGGAATTGAGCAGCAGGGTCTCAGTTATCTCAAAGGCACCAAGGTAAATAAAATTGCCTTGTGCCTTTCCAAGCTCTCTTCTCGTCCCCCTCTCACTGCCTTGTGCCCTGCCAAGGGATGCTGTGGGATCTCCCTGAACTGGGGATACAGGAACATTTGTGCAGAAATGCAAAACTTCGGGGATTCTTCCTTTCAGTGAAATAATCCTATCCCACAAACACTGTATTTCTGCCTCACGAACTGAACTGGCTTCCCATCATATACCTGTGGGGACACCAAATTTGAGTGGCACACAGGGACGATGGAGCTGAATGACGTCTCCTAAGGAGGAACAGTTTAAACGAGTTTGATGATCAAGAACAAGGGGGGCAAAACCGCCCACAATCAGTGCAGGGTATATCTGTGTCTCTCTGACTCAGGAACCATTTTTTCCTGACCCTCTTCACATTGACAGTCCCTGTAGTTAAAGGCAAACCTGCAGATCTAGTCTGTGTTTATGAACAAATTTTTAGTGATGCTATACTGTAGGCAGTGGGATCCTGCTTTGGTATTTTGGGTCTCCTGTAGCCTTGATGCACCCACTGGCAAGCTCTGCTGGCAACAGCCACTGGTCTCTGTGGCCAGGCCAGTCCGTGGGGCCCCGAGGAGATATGACAGTCAATAAGGACATTTAAAAATCAGTTTGGAAACAAGTGGGGAAGCAGCTGTGGTCCTGGTGCAGCTGGCATGATGGACAGTCCCGCTCCCTCCGCAGTGCCCTGCGTGCAGTGGGGGGCAAGCGAAGCAGCTGATGTCGGGGCTTCCCTGCACTGAACACAGCCCACGCCCATTGATGGCATCAAATCCCTCCTCCTTTCTCCAAAAAAATGTGTCTCAGGCATCTTATGTTGCTGAAACATGAAATGCAACAGGCAGCTG
>NW_009614218.1:0-220 GCF_000690535.1 Cariama cristata | reverse complement strand
GGCAGTGGGATCCTCACCAAAGGCAGTACGAGCCCCTTGGATGGGGGAAAGCTCATCGTGGCCCTTCCAGAAGCAGAGAGGGGGCCTGGAGGCAGCTGACCTGCCCTACCCACATGTACACCTTGTCTCATTTCAGGATCTGTCCCGGGATGGCGAGCAGAGACTTCCTGCAGGGGCTGGGGACAGTGCACCGGGGACACCGCCGCGGCTGGTGAGGGTG
>NW_009614217.1:0-475 GCF_000690535.1 Cariama cristata | reverse complement strand
GAGATAAGGAGGCCAGGTCAGTATGATAAAGCTGGAATTTGTATGAAATAAAATAGCAATCTCGGGTAATGCAGGCACACAACCGGTGCGTGATGTGAGGAATTTAGAGATCAACTTGGCATTTAGGAAGCCCACCAGGTTGTTTACACTGACAGGTACCTGTTAAGTGTTTCCTTCAAGCAATTCATTTGTGAAGAGATTAGGAGCTGGCAGGAGAGGGCTTGTTGAACAACTTTGCCTCCACACAAAGCGTTAGTGGAGGCAGCCCCTGCTGAGCTTCACGGTGGCTGAACAGAATTGGGCTTGATTTGTGGCACACGACCCAATGAATTAATAAATAGTCTGGGCTTCACGGCTTTTGACTCTGACAATCCAGCTCAGGCAGTATAAAAGGGAGGAAAGTCCTTTAGGAGGTCGTTTCTTCTTCTTTATTTCGCCTGAAGCCGGGAAGCTGATGCTGGCAGGGCCGGAGCTG
>NW_009614216.1:0-585 GCF_000690535.1 Cariama cristata | reverse complement strand
CATCACCGCTTGGAATCATGGGAAATGTCGACGCGCCGACTCCAAACCGACCCTCAGCCCTTCCCGCCTTCCCCTCCTCTTCCCACCCAACCCCGTTCCTTCATCTCCAACCAAGTCGCTGGCCGACCAACGGAGTCACCTCACCTATGACATCATCCAAGGCGTCATCCAATCCCAACTTACCTGTGCAGAAGCTGCTGATGTTGAGGACGGTGGGGACCTTCGTGGAAGGGTGGGTGATCTGGCAAGAGTATTCGGCAAGTTCCAGCTCTGCCGGCTGACGTTGACCTTGCTGATGAAGGTGGCCTGGACCTCGGAGCACTGGTCACAGACGGAGTCTTCTTGGATGAGGTCAGTCGCCTCGTGGTTCTTCAACCATTGGACGCGGGCTTCGCCCGCCCTCTCGCCCTCGATGAGGCAGAGGAGGAGGACATCGTCGTTCTGGTGAGCTTGGTTGGGATCGACCAGGAGCTTCATCGTGGGTGGGATGGGTTCACATGGGTCTAGGAGGAGATTGAGAGGTCACAGATGGGTGGGAACCCATCTTGGTGCCCATCAAGACCTCAAGAAGGTTGGGAACCCATC
>NW_009614215.1:21282-22270 GCF_000690535.1 Cariama cristata | reverse complement strand
CCGGAGCCGGCGCGGCTCTTGCGTGGGGATCAGCGCGGCTCCTTGCCCCGGGACCCCCACCGTGGATGGCAGGGTCTGTGCCCGCTGACCCCTCTCTCCCCACAGAAGCGTTTCCGTGCTGTCTACGATTACAACGCGGCTGATGAAGACGAGGTCTCCTTCCAGGACGGCGACACCATCATCAACGTGCAGCAGATCGACGACGGATGGATGTACGGCACGGTGGAGCGCACGGGCGACACGGGCATGCTCCCCGCCAACTACGTGGAGGCCATCTGAGCCGTGGGAGGGGACGGGGCACATGGCTGACAGACAAGCCCCCAGCCCACGCTGGCCCCCGTGTATGTGTGTGCGTCTCTCTGCCCCAGCATCCCTTATCCCGTGTGCTCTGGTGTCACCCACCAGAGCCGTGCCCTGACATCTCGGTTACTCTGTGTTTCCGTAGCCACCTCTGGTTTCTCTTGCCAATTTAGCTTTGTTCTAGCTCTGTCGGGACTGAGGGACTGTCCGTAAGGGATGTTGGGGGCTCGAGAGACCAAACCGCTGCAGCTTTCCTTCTCCTTCGGTCTCCCTCCTCTCTTGCCCTCCCGGCTGCTCCGGCATTTCCTGGCTGGGGGATGCAGCCGGAGTCACCGGGACCCCAGCAAAGGGAGGAGGAGACCATCTGTTAGGACCAAATTCCCCCCGCTCTGGCAGGGATGGGCAGAGGGCTGCGATGTCTGCGTGGATGAGGTGAGGGATGGTGAGGTGAGGGATGCTCGTCCCGAGGGCTGCCCTGGGCTGACGGGAGGGATGGGCCGGCAACCTCCACCCTGCACCACTCTGGCTTCTCCCGTTGCTTCTCCCAGCTCCTCTGTGCTGTGTTTCCGTGCAGTCCTCACTCTCTTCAGTCCTCGAAACAGAAAAACATTCGCAGTTAAAATGTTAAACAAAATCTTTCTTTCTCCTTGGGATTCAGAGCGGCTGCTCTGGCCAGCACCGCAAGAGG
>NW_009614215.1:20880-21151 GCF_000690535.1 Cariama cristata | reverse complement strand
TTGGACGGGGCGCCCCGCTCCTCTGCACCGGCGGGGAGCCCCGCGACACCGAGACCGCACGTCCCCCCTGCAGCTCCGGCTTCCTCTCTTTGGGCCAGGGTCTGGGGGTCCCCTGGGCCCCGCGTGCCGGGGCAGCCCCTTCCTCTTAGCAGTGGTTGCTTCCCAAATTCACCCAGAATCTTCCTGCTTTTCTCTTGCTGCTGCTGGGCTTTTGGGACCCTCCTGAGCCCTCCACCTGCTGGGTAGATGGTCGGGGGAGGCAGCAGGACCA
>NW_009614215.1:18081-20852 GCF_000690535.1 Cariama cristata | reverse complement strand
TCCTCCCCCTCTGCCACCGCGCTGGGGACCATTCGGGGTGACTGTCCCCTCCAGCAGCTCCGTCTTGAACGGCAGAGACCAGGGTTTGGCACCCTGAGCCATCCTGCACCTCTCGTTGGTCCCCAGTTTTTGGGGCCACCACGTCACAGACCAAAATCTCAAAGCACATCCCTGTCTCCTTCTCTTTCGGGCTCCAAAGGTCCTGGAGCTGGACAGGGACGGGTATAACTGGAAGCCTGCATGGGAGGGCAGGAGCAGGATGCTTTTCTCCCAGGTCACAGAAGCCGAATGTCTGGGCAGTGGTGCTGCCTTCGTGCTGCCTTCGACGCTCCTGCTGCCCCATCCCTGCTCACAGCCCCGGCTCAGCCTGGACCACGGGAGCCGGGCAGCCGGAGGGGACCGTCCCCTTGCTGGGCTGCTCGGGCTTTGGCTGTGCTGCGCCACGGGGCCACGATGCTTCCAAGGGGAAGCTGCTGCCTTTGCTATTCCTAAAGGGACAGAGGGAATCTAGGGACCAAAGTGGCTGAGTTGAGACATTCCTTGGCTCTGTTTGGGGGCCGCGTCCTTAGGGACGGTCTCACTGAGGGGGAGAGGATCCCACCGCCTCGTGCTCGCAGTCCCCTTTCTCAAAGCACACGGGGCTGTGGGGCTGGGTCGTGGATGGTGCTGGGGTTGGGGTGAGCGGAGTCGGGGGCTGCTGGAGCAAATGCTGTTCTGGCGGGGAGGGGGTTCCTGGTAGGGCAGGGAGCTGTCGGGAGGGCGTGAGCCAGGGAGAGGGGAGCGTTTGCTCCTGGTTCATTCCCCAGCTGGCTGCAACGGGATGGGGGAGAGTGACGGGGATTCCTGGCACCGTCGTCCCCTCGGGGTGAAAAGAGGACCCCAGAAGCAGCCAGGAGGGGCTTTACGGGATGGGAGTCCCGGGTGGTGCTAAACACGCGAGCACAAGAGCAGGGAGAGGGGGTGGATGGGCAGGGGAGGGAGTCTGCATCTCCCTGCTAATCTTCTTCTTAATCACGTTCTTGTCTGGGAGTGGGGGGGAGTATCAATGTGAATAAACCGTTTTTTAATGGACCAAATAACACAGGCAATTACGTTTTGGTATACAGACCTTTTTTTAATGCTACCTTGAAACCATTGTCCTAATTCTCCTCTCCCACGCCCTGCCCCTTCTCCCCTGCCATGGGAAACAAACCTCTTACTGCTTGATTTCTGCCTTTTCTCTCAACTTATGCACTTTTTTGCCTTTTTTCATAGCTGAAAAGCACCTAAACCTGTATTTAAAGTAAATAAATAAATAAAATAGTAAAAAAAAAAAAAAGAAAAATTAAAAGCTAAATTGCTTTTCATCACGTGTAAAATAGACCTCATCCATCCCAGCTTCCCCGGTTGCATCTCAGTGCTGAGCTTAGAACGTGTTTTCTTCCGGATCCATCGCTTGATTGGGGTTTGTCCTTGTGTATTCCTTCCCGTCGGGTTGAGCACCCACCAATTAAAAAAAACATTATTTGGCCTTTTTAACTGAACTACCAAATGGAACAAACCAACCGATTCTCTTCCTAGTTTACTCGAATTAAAAATAAAAGTATAATTTTTACCTGCTGATTGTGCTGGCTTTGATTGTGGTTGCTTTTCTGGCCATTTTCCTGCTCCCTTGGGACACGGTGAGGGTCTCCAGTCCACGGGAAGCTGCCAGAGCCAGGTTCCTCATCTCTGCCTGGCTCCCCTGGGAGTGGGAAACGCTGGCATCCCTGGGAGCCAACCTGGGCTGCAGCTTCTTGGCTCATCCCTTGCTCTCAGCATGGCTTGAAGCCAAGGGATGCCCTCGAAGCGTTGGGAGCCCCGCTGCAGCGTGTCCGGCTGATGTGCTGCAGCCGCCGGGTACCGTGGAGCCCCGGGAAACCGGCCTCAAAATTCAGCCGTGAGCCATGTTGGAGAAACCCTCGCAGAGAGTGGGGTGGAGGCACGGGCGATGCTTCCCGGCTTGCTGACCCGCTTCAGGGTCTTGCTTTCGGAGGCCAAACGCCGGTTACAACGTGGGTCTGGGATCTGTGGGGGTTCAGATATGCCAGTGGCTGCTCTGGAGCCCAGACCCACTCAGGGAAATGGTCAGCTTTGCTGTGGGCAGCATAGCAAGGGCACCGGGTCCGGCCTTGCCCAACCTCTCCAGGAGCGCAGCACCATGATGGTCGGGTCCTCCGGCCCCCAGCCAGCCCTTGTGCTCCGAGAGCAGCCGGCGATGGCTTGGCATGGCCGCTGCAGCCTCTCAAGGTGGGATTTTTCAGCACTGCAGGGTTTAGCAGTGGGACAAGAACATCTTGAAGGTGTGTGGAGAAGGATGTTATTTGCGTCAACAGCACTAGCCAAGAAAATTTAAATTAAAAACGCTCCATGGCTGTTGCTGCTCACTTAAAACTGTATTGCTTTAAACTGTACTGAAGCAGGTGGTGTGACACTGAAAGAAAAGGATGCTGCAGTACCCCAGGAGTACCAGACTCTGAGAGGTGAGGAGTTCCGAGCGCTCCTGACTGATTGCCATGGCTTTGCAGTGGCCAAAGCTCATTTTTGCTTCTTTCCCCATAGGGCGGGCCCTTTCCCAGCTGCAAACAGGGGGGTCACATCACCGTAAGCACCCCCATAAACTGGGCAGCAGTTTGGGTAGGAAGAAGCAGGGGCAACGCAACCCTCCCGCAGGCAGACGGTGCCTCCCGGGAGCCCCGCTCGCAGGTCTGGGCTGAGTGAGCGCTCCTCTGCCCGCGGGAGGCTGAAGCCCC